>NW_021771269.1:370-4095 GCF_005508785.2 Acyrthosiphon pisum | reverse complement strand
CCCTCATATTTATTAGAAAAAACACTATCAACTTCTGATTTTCAAATGGGAACCTATACTTTTAATTTCATATATTAAAAAGCTATTTTTTTTTATGAATTATCACGTTTAAATTTTCATTTTTCATTAATCCGTTGATGAGATATAACTCCTCAAAGTTGGGTAGTTTTGGCAGGTGTTTGTGTGTTAATGTGTTATACCTAGTCGGTAGATACCGCAGCAATTTGGATTTTTATGCCCCAGAGTAATAGATATTACACTTTTCAAATCATTTCAAGTACAGTAAGCTTATAAGTTGTGCCCCTAAATGTATTGTAAAATGTCCATTTAGCAGGGCGTCCACCGTGCGCCCCACTAAAAGTGATTGCGGCACTGCTGCACTTCTCATAATAATACTTATCAATTATAAAGACCAGAAGCTAAAAGTAATAAACTCGATATCGGTCGAACCCAAAGTATAATAGCGATAACCATTGTACCTACTCGCAACAATAACTTATTGTCATATTATAAGTGATTGGACCATTACTGTCACATATCCATACACACGTGTAATCCCCACGACCCCGCTACATACTAAGTCCTGTCTGATGAACATCGAAGGAAACAGTGTTCAGTGTTGTCTGATTAGGCTGATTTTCGATTACTAATAGATATTATAGATATCTATTAATATCTATGATAATGTGGAGTATCGCTTGCTATGATCGTACTCCGTGCTGATATCATAGTTACATGATTATATGATATGGATGTATACCAAACACGAAGATAGTATCTTAGTCCGTGATACCCACGATTAAAGATATACTGGTTACCCAACGGCCTATGCTTTGCACAGGCAGAAAACGGCTACGAAACCGCGATATGTTATGGACTGCCTACTAGCACCATCTAGGTGATTAACTTAGGAACTATTTGTCGTCACGAAATATTCAAAAGGAAAAAAAAAGATTGTAATTAGTAATAATTAGTAATTATTAAATAGGTAATATGGCTAATACCACACAAAAAAATTTAAAACATATTAGAACAAAAGACAATAAATACAATAAATAATATTAATGATTAATTATAAATATTTAATAGTTAAAAGTTATACTAAATAAAATAAATAAATTAGCTAAATTAAATAATACAACGTAGGTACTACTATTAGTTATTACATTACAAATTTGAAATTAACAAACCTCTACTTTATAACTTTCCATTTTTTCTAAAGGATGAAGAAATGGTAATGCCCCTTTTTTTAGTTGCCATCGCTTTAGGCAAACCTAAGAAGTAGAAAGTAATATTAACCATATCAATCCTTTATTTTTAAAATAAACTGATTATATTATAGGCTTAAACAGTTAAACATGTTCTATATTGATATTTGAATAGGTATTTAAATTAGATAGTCGTTGCACCTCCTCTGGGAGGCTTCTACACCATGTTTAATCTGCCTTTTTTTTTCTTTTTTTTTTTTTAACCAATATTTACCATTAATTGTTCTTATTGTTCTCTTTTTTTGTAACAAATTGAATAAACTTATAAACCAAAAAAAAAAAAAAAATTTCAATTAGACAATAGTTTACTGTAAGTATATGGGTTTGTTCCTTCACCTGACGTCCATGTAGGTATTATTAAAATCTTCTTTATAAAAATGATTTGAACAAACCCGATTTGATTTTTTAAATAATACGCCTAAAGCTACTTCCATTTCTTTTTTTCTTCTTTTATTCTTATTCCTTAGGTAGGTATTCCAAATGTTATTTTGGAAATTTCATGTGGTATTTGTATACAACAACTAACAAGTCATTTTGTTGTTTATAGTCTATACTCTTCTATACTCTATAGACTTATAGTGTCTTAAAGTAGACAAGTACCTACTAATGTGTATATCACGATTAATGATATATCATATATCTTTAATCGTGGTTTTAAATTGTTAATGTACAAAAGTAAGTAGTAATTATAGTACTAAGGTATTTAGGTATATATAAATACAGTGGCTTCATTTGAGGGGGGGTCAAGGTGGGCATTTTCCCCTGTCTGATTCTAAAAGCGGCCCGATGGGCTGGTTCACAGTTGTTGCCGTTTTACCATTATTATATTTTATATAAGCTCAAAAACATGCCTATTTTATAATATTTTCAAAAAGTGTTATACTACGTATACTAAGAAATTATTGTCACATTGAAACATTTTTATTAATTGATAGTTGGAATAAATTTATATTTAGACGTATACGGTGACGTACCTACACATTGTATGTTTGGGATATGTATTTATGTATGTTTATTTGTGTTGTATGGACAACAATAATAATAAATAGTATCATAACCTAGTATAGTTTAATTTCTAAAATCTTAAACTAATACAAATTCTAAAAACAACAACCGATGACACTCTTATTAATAATTATCATTGATCACGGACTTCAGTTAACTTGCGACAGTCGTGTATGATTCAACTATTCTGTGTGTTGTGTTAATTTAGCTGAAATTTAATTTTTTCGTGACGCGTGTTTACATTAATCTTTTAATTTGGGCAAAATATGACTTAAAAAAAATAAATAGGTGGTGTGGCTAAAAATATAAAATTATCGTAAAGACGTAAACTGCTCAAGAATCGAAAATAATTTCTGGTATGTTTAATAAACAGACAAAACTTGAGCGGCTGAGCCAGAAAGCAAGCAATAAAAAAAAATATATATTATTATTATTTAAGATAATATTAATTTGTGAATATATCGTATACCTATATAAGAGTAATAGAGTATAGGCTATAAGTGATGAATAAGGTAAAATTGATTTGTAGATAATGCAGTTGATATATATTTTTAGAAATAAAAAAAAGAAGATATCCTATAATAAACTACTAATATTGTTTATCAATATAAATATTGCAATATAATAGTTTGTAGACTTTTAACTGATATAAGTATATAATTGTTTTCTAAAATATCTGCTACCTTTTATTTAAAAATTATGTTACCTATAGTTAATAAAAATTAAAAAGGGTACCATAAAAAAATGTAAGCAGTTAATATGTGGTTGCGATCGAGGCGAGCAGTTTTTTTACCCTTTCGGGCCGGTCAAAACCTTTGCCCCCCTCTATTGAAAACTGAAATGACGCCACTGTATAAATACTTAGTTTTCATAATTAAGAAATTTACGTGGTTAAAATAAGTTGAAGAGACCACTAGATAGTGCTACTAGTCAGTACATTTTCAATCGCGCTTTTCGAGCCGTGTTATACAGTCTCGATGTGTAACCAGTATATCTTTAATCGTGTGTACAACCCACGAATTAAGATATATCTTAATTCGTGGTACAACCATGTGTATACTTACTGATAAATGATAATGTTAAATAACAAATAACAATATTTACAATGTGTTCTCCTTCTCACTTCTCATGTTCACCAAAATCGACAAAAAAAATCAAACGATGGATAAACATTTGGTAGATTTTGACTGGAAATTAAAGGTAAATTTCTGAGTTGTTTATTTTAGTATTTTATAATGACCAATATAATAAAAGATCAATATCTTTTTATGCGCTGTTATATAGTATGAAGTATTTGTTTAAGCTGTTTACTCTACATCCATACCGACCATATTATCCTTTTCGTTTTCTGAGTTTTGTCAATCCGGTCGTTAGTTACAATCTTAAACCACGACCAACACCAGAAATCATGAAACTTGAAAGCTCACAATACGGTTTTATATTTTCTCCACA
>NW_021771269.1:0-320 GCF_005508785.2 Acyrthosiphon pisum | reverse complement strand
AAAAAAAGTGAATACTTTTTGAGATAATGAGTGTTTTACGCTTAATCAATCACCCTGTATAATAATTCGACGTCAACTATCGAACATAATAATATACGGAAGCTTTAAAATAATATTACATATTTTCTCGCCGGTCTTTTTATGATCATGAATCACGACGAATAATTAATTTCACGCAGAACCCAACGCAATATTTTATGCAACGAGAAAATAATAATAATTGCGATATTGCTATTTATTTTTCCTCGTTCGATTGGCACGCATACGCATTCTGCGGCACTCGACACCCGCATGGTTTCAAAACGGCTGTCGTGGTACAC
>NW_021771268.1:6358-7342 GCF_005508785.2 Acyrthosiphon pisum | reverse complement strand
ATATATTAATATTGCTTTTTGTCATAGTCATCAGTCCATACGGTACACCGTAGATACAAAAAAAAAATACAGATAACTACGTTGTATGAAATCAATACATTTATCACACTGATAAAAATCTAAAAATTATTCGATCGCTATAAGGTTAGAATACATTTTACAAAACTACAAATGATGTTCACATGCAAATATTTGTACATATATTAATTAATTATAATTACAGTATCTATCATTTAAATATAAATAATTGTAATAAAAAATGGTTTTAAAACTATTTTCTTTCAAATGTATCAATCATTTCTTCGGAATTAATATTAGTTAATATTTATTGTGACGGGTTTGAATGGTCAATAATTAATAAGCAATAGGTACTTATCGAATAATTCGACGGTGTTATTTGATACCTTTATTTGTAACATATTTTTCTATACTTAAAATAGATAATATACCATGGTCCGTGACGGCCACACATTCGAGTTTCATGAGACTAGAGGCCGAGTACTATAGTTCCATACTATCATAATATGTATAATATTATCATGTAATAATATATTGTACATTATATTATTATATAAATATTCAGAAGTACATTAGTAGCTACATTACACACAAGGCACATTCCAACACGCACGTTTCGCCTGTTTTTCGCTCAAAATAAAACAGCAATTTTATCAATTTTAAGATACGAATGCATTCGGATAGTGTAAAACGAGGTTTATCTATGTAATGCAACTATGCAAGAACGCCATATGAAATATAAATTGTTCGTTTGATTATAACTTTTCACCAAAACAATTTGACGGTGTCAGTATTGAATTTTTAACTAAGTAATTTCCAAAAGAGTCATTATGGTAGTATAACATATTATTTAATATTTAGATTCTTAATTCATCCAACTAATCATACAAATTAGAAGTCAAAATAAGACTGCCATAATATTTCGAGTTGTGGCATTCTTGCGTCGAATAAAAACTAATTTTGTGC
>NW_021771268.1:4649-6258 GCF_005508785.2 Acyrthosiphon pisum | reverse complement strand
AAGTTTTGAATGCAACAGTAAAAACGCCGGTAAATGGCATTTCATAATTAGTGGATATTGCAGCCATAATAATTAATATTAAATTAAATAGTACCATATTTTAGTACATGTCATTCTCAAAATTCAAAGACGTAGGCGCAATACAGCCAGTGCCAGGCGGCTAGGAGGCGATCGCCTCCGAGGCCCCGACCCGTATAAATGAAATTATTTACTAAAATTTACCTATTATATATAGTCCAGTGGTATACGTTTGGATCCATTAAGTAATTTTATAATAATAATAAAATATACATTCTACTATTTTAATTTTTAATAATACTAAAATCATAATATCTTAGTCCGTGGTAATAATAATATAATTATATTATAATTTTGGAATCTATGATTATGTTGAAATACGTACTGTGATGTTTGATATATATTTTATATTACTATGTATTATATATATATCGATCCATATTATGTGATAAATATCTATAAAACGTTTTTAAATTATATTTTTGAGATTTGGTATTTTTGAGAGGCACTTTGAATAACTTGCCTTCTGGGCTCTTGCCTTCTGGATATTTTACAAATTCTCTTAAAAACAATTCTATATTGTTGGGTTTTATAAAGAGTAGGTAGGAATTTCTTAGTATTTTAAAATGTCATATTGACAATATTGTGCTTTACAATAATACAATGGCACAATGCTAGTATATATTGAAGTTCCTAATTTAAAATACCTAAACGTAAGCGATAACTCCTTCATTTAATATCTTCGTTTTAAACATCAAATCTTCATATTATATTATTTGTCACTATAGATTTTTTATTGTGGTGGATTTGTTTGTCTCAGTTAAGTCTGCGAATTATTGTTGTTCATAAAGAAAAACACGCGTCACGTTGAAAACACGACAATTTAATTTTAGGCATTCGATCACGACGCGCGACGTTTTAAAAACGTGTAATAAAATGTACTAAATATAATTATTATTAATACTGCAATGTCTGCTGTACTTAAATGTGACACATAAAATTACAAAAAAAAAGGCTACACGTATATATTGACAGTTTTATTCAAGTAACAAACAAAAAAGGGGGAAAGTTGGTAACCACTGAGTACCAATCTGCTGTACAGTTTTAAGTATTGAGTTTACCCCGTCATTGTGTTAGTCGCTATAATAGAGTACCTAATGGCTAGTACTATCAGTGTATGACGTATGTATTGAATTTGAATTCAATAGTATACGAAAAACGATTGAGCGAGACCGTCTGTAATAATATTGTTGAGTTTAGACAGCCGTCAATATAATTTTATAATATTATATTATAATATGTAGTATATTATGGGAAAATAATATGTTTTATAAATTAAGCAATTAAAATAGGTCAGACCAGCAAAGCAAATAACTATAATGCCTCGGTGCACCGTCCGTTTTATGCCGAAAGTGCAGGTTGAAACAATGTATGCGGTGACTGCACAATTTTATCATATAATATTATTATTATTTACGCCATATTTGCGGTGCCGCAGTGGCAAAAAAACAGACGTGTGCACCGACCTAAACTGTAAATGCTGGCGAAATTAATTCAATATTACTATTAGTGAAACAACGAAGCCAAGCTA
>NW_021771268.1:3624-4599 GCF_005508785.2 Acyrthosiphon pisum | reverse complement strand
GAAATATTCTCCCCTTGAAAAAATCCTAAATACGCTACTGTGTCAGAGAGCAATATAATTTACGCCTGAATTATTATCCGGTTGGTCCCCCACGACGCATCGGCAACCCAGTGGACTACGCCTTATAGATTTCTCGAGTAGGCAACTTAATGTGCATAACGACAATGACTTTTGATGACGGGAGGTGAAATCAAATAGAACTTTAGATGGTACAATCTAGTTAGAGGGAAGGGGAGTCTCTGATCGAATCAGTCTGGTGCAATGATTACGGACCACACATAAGTCAGACCAAATTTTAGATTCTGAGTGGAACAATGAATGTATTGATTTTACAATGATGTGTGTTTTATTATTTTTTATTTTTTTTTTTATTTTTTTTATTTTTTTTGTGTCTGTGTACACGATAAGTAGTCGAAATAATGCTACGATTTTCAACTTCAGTATCTTGTTCGATCAGAAAGTGAATATCGTTGGTGCATTGGGGAGGTCAAAATTTAAATTTCCCAGTGGTTTTTAAAAGCGCCGGGAAAAACAAAAGAAAAATTAAGGAAAAACGGGAATATTTACGCAAAATCGAATTTGGTTTTTGATGTAACTTTAAAAAAAATTACCGTAGATACATGAAATTTTGACTGAATGTTTATCTTAGCATCTTCTATATACTATAACATTTTCAAAATATTTTGATTTATTTTGAGCTCTTTACGGACATTTTTATTTTCCGTTTTTTTTTAGTTTTTTTCTAAAAATATCAATAAAATTTTATTTGTTGGATAAAAAAGCTTGAAAATTTAATAGAAGGCTCCTAGTATATTGTTTCAAAGGCAGATGAAAAATATTAAAAATCGTTAGTCACAGTTTTTTTTTTTAAGCATTTAAAGTTCAAAAAAGGCGGGTAAGTCGTGGATGTCGCTCTGCTGTACAGTAGGTATACAAGTGGGTTACTGTAATGGATGGAATTAAATTTGAATCCAA
>NW_021771268.1:453-1189 GCF_005508785.2 Acyrthosiphon pisum | reverse complement strand
TCAACTACAATAATAGAATAATAGTTTATTTAATATTCTGTATTTCTGTGTTTGCCGAAGTCCAAAGGTTTGTGAAAACCAGATTTCTAAATAAAGTTATTGAATATTGAATAACAATATTCCCTTTAAAACTATTAGATAACTATTAGATTACCTACTTACTATGTGTTTATATTACGATAATTAGAAACCCACTTTAAATTTTTATGAATTTATAACTCGAAATAATTTGCAAATTTTCGTGATTTTTCCATATTTTGTCATTTTAGATTCTGAACGAAGTGATGAATGTATTGATTTTACAATGATGTGTGTTTTTTTTTTTTATTTTTTGTGTCTGACGACAACTTTTGGAGCAGTAAAAATGCTTCGATTTTCAAAAGTTGTACCTTTTCTGAAAGGAAAGTGAATCTAGTTGGTACTTTGGGGGGTCAAAAGTGAAAATTTCACAATACTTTTCAAAAGCGGCAGGAAAAACCTTAAAAAAATAACGGAAAAACGCGAATTTTTACGCAAAACCAATTTTTGACAAAAACGAAAACTTAATTTTACTGTAACTCAAAAAATAATTATTGTAAGCACTTGAAATTTGCAACAGATGTTTATATTAGCGTTGTCTATACAGGGTTAAATTTTCAAAGTGTTTCGACTTTTTTTGAGCTATTTATAGACAAATGAAATTTTCAATTTTTCTAAGTATTTTTTTTTAAAATAACGATAAAAAATTTTTGGTTGG
>NW_021771268.1:0-403 GCF_005508785.2 Acyrthosiphon pisum | reverse complement strand
TTGTATCTAAGAATTGAAAATTTAAACAAGATTCCACGTAAGTAATTAATTCTGTTACCAAAAAATCTAAAAAATACATTTACACAGTTTATTTTTATAGTCATTTTAAGTACAAATTTGGACGAAATTACATATTAAAAACCTAGGATAACTATTTTAGTTATTTTGTTGTGATTGTATAATATTATTCGTGGGTACTTGAAACTTCTAAAGTATACTATTATATGTCTATGATAGTACCACGGTTTTTTGTTGATGTATAACGGATTATAAGTACCTAATAGATATTATGATATGATTAATTTGGAATTTATTATAGGTACCTATTATAGGTCAATTTTTTTAAATACTATAGACTATAATATAATATTATGTCTTATACCTAGACTGACATACCGTCTCC
>NW_021771267.1:1731-3712 GCF_005508785.2 Acyrthosiphon pisum | reverse complement strand
TGAATATTTTTTTTTTGTTTTGGGAAGTTGCTCACGTGGAGAGTTTGGTTCAGAATTAGTAGAACTGGAGAGATTTCTTTTAGGTTGTTTTATGGTCCATCCTCCATCTAGTTGATTATTACTTGTACCAAGTGATGAGTTGGAGGTTTTATTTTTACTGATAGTTACCGGGGATACGGTGTTCTTCGTTTTACTAATATCTTTATTATTATTAATGTTGTTGTTGTTGATTCTGTTAGGCATTTTGATTAGAATAAATTATTAATTAGTTTTGAATAAACAATAGCAGTCACGATAAGTACGATTGAAGACGACGGCGGGTTGCGATAACGTAATTAGAATGTTATATAATAATATCGAGACCGCCGAGGCGGTCGCCGATAAGACCGTATGCGCTAGAACGCAGGCAATATTGCAACTAGGACAATATTGCATATGAATATTAATTTCGTTTGTTATTGTGCACGAGACTTTATTGAAAGAGAAGAGCAAATATGTACATTAAGACTAAGTCACATCTTTGATTAACCGGCTTAAGAAAAAAAAAAAAAAAAAAAACAAATAATAAGCGAGTACACGTTGAGCGGTAAGACTAGCGCACTGTACGCACGTGCGTACCGAAGGACAGCTATCGCGGAACTGACCCCTTAAAAATATATTTAAAAAAGCTGGATATGGGAGTACAGCTCTAATGTACCTACAGTAGTTATCGAATATGTCATTGCAATATGTATAAAAAACGTGGCAACAAAATAGGCGTTTTTGTTGACTCAATATAATATGGTTGTGCATCGTAGTAGGGCAAGACTATCGTATTTTGTCACCAAGTCACATCATGACACGGTACGCAGCGGCAACCAGTACAAAGTACAGGTACCGCAGCGACCGGTCTATGCTTTTGTCAACCGCCACCACGGGCTACAGCGCGACATCGCCAACTCTCCCACCACGCCACAAAGGCACAGGGCGGGACGGGAAGGTAAGTCGCGCAAGGCGAGTACCGGCCGGCGGCAACGACCTATCGAAAACGCACCACCGACACG
Source organism: Acyrthosiphon pisum (assembly GCF_005508785.2). Classification (NCBI taxonomy): domain Eukaryota; kingdom Metazoa; phylum Arthropoda; class Insecta; order Hemiptera; family Aphididae; genus Acyrthosiphon; species Acyrthosiphon pisum. The sequence continues at coordinate 2,669 of NW_021771267.1, read as the reverse complement.
ACCGGACCGCATCTTCGTGTTTTATATAATATATTGACCACACATCATCCTGTGACAATATCAGTGTACTTGTTTTTTTTATTACGAAAATAAACGTCCCCCCGTGGACCGTGCCAACAACACACAGTGTTAAATTTGAATGTACAGGGTGATCCATTTAACGTAAGACACTCATTATTTTAGAAAGTATTAACATTTTTCAAATTTTTCTTTTTGGAATATTAAAATTTTACAAAATTTTAAAATGTTTTAGACCACTTATTATTTTAACCCTTATTTTTGTAGGGGAAACCACATTCAACTTTTGAATTTTAAATGACAACCTATGCTTAAAATTTCAATAATGTTAAATCAATTTTTTTTATGAATTCTCATAAAAGAATTTTAATTTTTGAATAATCCGTTGGTCAGATATAAGCCTTCAAAGTTAGGGGTTTTTTGGAGGTGCTATAGTATTTTTTGTTTGTAAAGACCAGGAGTTAAACATTCTGTTCATTCGTCCAAGCTAAAAGATAACCATATCATACGTCCTAGTAGGTACCTTTAATAAATATTTATAGCCATACTAATAGTAATAGTAATAGTAATTACGATAGTAATATTTAACCACTACTATCACTCGTTTACTACTACTGTCATACCCGTTAACACCTATTCATAGAAAAAAGAGATAAACCATCTATATGCACTATCAATCGTCAACCACCTCCTAAGCAATAAGCATACCCAAAAGGTAATAATATAATAACTTATAATGAGTATTGTAGTAATGACCATTGACCGATAAGCAGAATATTGTTCGTTTCGAATATCGATAAGTACCTACGAGTGGCAGCGATTACCAAGAACCCACAGCTTATATATCTTTGCTTATTACCTTTTGATATAGCTTCACACAGTGATACCGCAAAATAAATTAAATTAAATTAATTCTGTGG
>NW_021771267.1:0-780 GCF_005508785.2 Acyrthosiphon pisum | reverse complement strand
GAACATGTTAGACTGGTGAACGTGATAACAAATTTGTCTTCAACATTATATGGGAAAAACAAAATTTCATAATAATGGGCAGGTTCAATCAAATCAAGATAACTTACTTTTACCTTTGACAAATTTTTAATTGATAATTAATTTTATATATTTAAAATGTGTAACTAAATATTGAACTATTATTATAATAAATTGTACAAACATATTGTGTAAATATGTAAGTATGTATTTACATATATTTACCTTTTTATAATATAGAACAACGATAATGTTAAGAATAACGATAATTTTTTAACAATGTATTTCTTATAATTATATAAAACTGATACAGTATATTTTGTAATAATTATTGTTTTTATTAGATGTAGACTATAGGGTATTATGAATAATAAAATATTATTCAATGTTTATATTTCAGTAAAACGTCTTTATGAGTTCAATTGTTATGATACCTAACAATCGGTATTATTCAGTATTCTAACATCTCAAATTTCAAAAATCAATTTTCTATGTTAAATCTTTTTGATATTAGATTATCAGGTAATTCGAAATGTTGTTGTGCGTATTTGTTTATTGAACCATATTATATTATCAAATTGATAAGCTGAAACGGGCACGCTGTGTATCATTTATATGTTATTTTTCCATCTGGCCCGTTTCAGACCACCCCCCGCTGGCCTGTAAATTGATAAGCTTTTGATCGCCAATCACGGACTATATCAGCTATAGAAGCGAAACTCGATCAGCATTCGGCCATAGATAATATAATATCTTAGATCA
>NW_021771266.1:0-2470 GCF_005508785.2 Acyrthosiphon pisum | reverse complement strand
TGCCTACTACTTAATGTTTATAAATGTATAGGTAATACTATATTGATTATTGGCCACAGAAGACAGAAGATAGGCTCACCACCATGGCACAATTTCTCGTTATTATAATGAATTAAATCAAATTTTTACATAATATACTGTAAGGACTATAATATTTTCAAATAATTACTCACATATTTTATACCATTTAATGACTTTCTAGTGGTGATAAAGGTTTTTTTCAAATAAGAACTACCCACGCCTAACCAGTGTTGGGAATTATTAGAGTGAATTGTATCATTAAACTTTTAGAAGAAAACATTACCTAAGCGTTGGCTTTAATTTGATATTTTAATTTTCAAGGGAGATGAGCGTTTTAAATTTGTGATGTTTCATATACCCATATCTTGCTTGAAAATTAAAATATCAAAAATATAAACTCTGAAGTAAATATATTTGTATATTAATTATGTATACTCTGCATATATTAGTAATAAATTGAAATTGATAATGGTGCCTAATAAAATTATTATAATTTATAATATATAATATATGTATATGCAGACTGTATACTGCAGACTGCAGTAGTTGTAGTCGTCGTCTGCGGGCAGTAGGTACCTATATGAAACACACCCGTATATTATCTTTTCATGGGTAATTTCACAAAATATACGTACCTACCTAGTAATAAATGCATAATATATACAATATAATTATTATATAACGTACCTATATAGATTAATTATTCTTCTAAAACAGTATACGCAGACAAATACGCTATAATGCAATTCGTTTAACAATGATACTATTATTATATAAGACGACGTGTTTTTCTGCCGCCACCAACGATCAGAAATGTGTAACCATGTCCCTACATTAAATAATAACGCAACGGCCAACAATAAATTACGGAATATTGACCACAGAATTTATTAAAATATTTATTCTGTGTATTGACTAACAAAATCACCTATATTTTATTATTTACTTCAGTATATCATACTATTTAAAAATACAATAAGTTGCTATTAAATTACATTAATATGGTTTTCAAACACAAAATGTAGAAATGTATATTATATTATTATTATATAGGTACTATAATATTAAATAAATATCTATGCATAAAGAATTATCTAGATAAATGTATACGCCTAAATGTGAAGCAGATAGATTTTTATAAATGTTGATGTAGCTACATAGGTTTCTATAGTATCTAATTCAAAATTCAAATAATTAGTTTTTACTTTTTGAGTTATAAAAATGTATATAAGTACAAAGGATGATAACAAAAATATTAAGTATTCATACATTTAATCTAGTTTGTTCCTACTTAAACAATATTTTAAAATGATAATAGATTAAATATTAATATTATTATGTACAATAACTTTCAAATCACCCTAGTCTAGTAGCCTCCATATTTTCCAAACTTAATATCCGTACCTAGTAGGTACACAGTGTTAAATAGCTCAACAACAAACTAACTACTTGTTTGAATTTCGTTCCAAACGAAAAAAATTTGGAAAAACACTAAATATACAATATTAACATAAAAAAAGGTGGGTAAGTGGATGTCGCTCTGCTGTACAGTAGGTTAGAAGTGGGTCACTGTATAATGGATGGTATTAAATTTGAATTCAATGATATAATATCATTGTATAAGAAAAACGATTCTGAGCGGAGACGGTATGTCAGTCTATGTATAAGACATATATATACTTATCTATAATCTATGGTATTTAAAAAAAATTGACTTATAATAGGTACCTATAATAAATTCCAAATTAATCATATCATAATATTTATTAGGTACTTATAACGCGCTATACATCAACAAAAAACCGTGATACTATCATAGATATATAATAGTATACTTTAGAAGTTTCAAGTGCCCACGAATAATATTATACAATCAAAACAAAATAACTAAAATAGTTATTCCAGATTTTTTATTATGTAATTTCGTCCAAATTTGAACTTAAAATGATGTATTTCTTAGAATTTTTGGCAACAGAATTAAATATTTACGTGGAATCTTGTTTTAAATTTTCAATCTTTAGGCATAAAAGTTGAACATTTTATAAATTTTTAACTACAAAATAATTATTCAATTTTAAATTTGATAAATTATGTCAACATTTTAACTTCAAATGCTTATAAAAAATAATTGTGCCTATGTATTTTTAATATTTTTCAACTGATATTGTAACAATATACTAGGAGCCTTGCATTACATTTTCAAGCTTTTTTATCCAACAAATAAAATTTTATTGATATTTTTAGAAAAAAAACTAAAAAAAAAATGGAAAATGAAAATGTCCGTAAAGAGCTCAAAATATTTTCAAAATGTTATGGTGTATAGAAGATGCTAAGATAAACATTCAGTGAAAATTTCATGTATCTACAGTCATTCGTTTTTTAAGTTACACCAAAAACCAAATTCAATTTTGTGAAAAATCGATTTTTGCGTTAAAACCCGTTTTTCCTT
>NW_021771265.1:6178-6415 GCF_005508785.2 Acyrthosiphon pisum | reverse complement strand
CTTTAAAAGTTTTATGTACCTACCCACGAATAATATTTTTAAATTACAAAAAAATAACTAAAAACGAAATGTTTCGTTTAGGTACATATCTAATTTTATTCTAATTTGAACTTAAAATGTCTATAAAAATGACTGTGTGAATATATTTTTAGAGATTTGGGTTACAATATCAACTATTTATGAAAATCTATGTTTTAATTTTTCAATCATTAACTAAAAAATTTATAATTTTATACA
>NW_021771265.1:5787-6078 GCF_005508785.2 Acyrthosiphon pisum | reverse complement strand
TTTTTATTTTTTAACTACAATATAATTTGCAATTTTTCGTCATTTTCTTTTCATCACTTATATTTGAAAATGTTTTATTCATTTCTAACTGAAAAGTATATTGCAAATTTTTGACACTGTTGAATTTTCGCCAAAATTCTAACTTCAGACAGTGGTAAAAAATTATTGATCAAGAAGTCCTCGAGGACTTTTTTTTATTTTACTTTAACAACTTTTTGAACTGTCCCTATTACATTTTCAAGTTTATTGCTCTACCAAAATTTTTTTACTGACAGCAATTAAAAACAATTG
>NW_021771265.1:4363-5737 GCF_005508785.2 Acyrthosiphon pisum | reverse complement strand
AACGGAAACCTAACCAACGTTGTAATAAACGTCTCAGTTCGAAGGTACTAGTTGGCTAAACCCAGACAAACGGCAAACCGCGAACTCTGTAAGCACGGATTCAACTGAGCTTACAACACTTAACGTCTGCATTTATTTCCAATGAAGTGTTTTTATGGCAATATGTAGGGATCATATACATTAAATGTAAGATTATGAACAAAATTATTATATGATTTAGGTAATTTATACAAATATTTTTATCTTGACTTAGATCAGAACTCATACAATCAGTACTACTATTATAAGTCTTGATATAAGAATAAAATTGTTATTTAGTTTTATAAGTATTATGCTTGACAATTTTATATTATTTTTAAATATCAATTTTTTTTTATTCTTTAGAAAGTATTATGAAAATTAATTTAAATAGTAAATTATTTTATTCTTGCAGGAAATATTGAAACTCCTAAAAACTACAAATGAAGGGAAATCGTTATTGTCAACATTTCATCAAAGTGGTTTGTTAGATAGTGCAGGTCGTAGGCGTTTGTGTCATTTAATAATAAATAGAGAACTCAGAGATGATGTCCAAAGACGTATTTCATCGTCACGTTTACATAACCTTGCGTACCAAATCACAAAAGTTTTTCAAAATGAACGAGCATCAACTTATTTTATTCCATACATTTCTTACGGACCGGGCTTAAAAAGAGCAGCCAAAGGAAAGCTTCTCGATTGTTTGAATAATAAAAGAAGAGAATACAGAAAAGCTGGTTTGATAAGTTCATCGCGACGAAGTTCAACATCTTCTGAATCATCTTTTAATTCTATACCATAACCGGAAGGCCTTGTACAATTGACTGAAGAAGAAGGAAATTATATAGAATCTGTTATGGAGGAAAATCTCAATTGGCTAAGAAACTCAAGTGAACCATGGGATTTAGTAGAAATAAAATGGAATTTGACTTCCAGCTATCGCTAAAAAGAATGATGTCACAAGATGGTCCTTCAATAGCAGAGTACATGACTGAGTTTCCATACTTGAAAAAACCTGCAGGATATCTCCTTATGAGTGCATGTCATATTATTAATAATTTTTAACTTATATCTAATTACTCAATCAATTTTTAAAATTTTATTATTTATTCTTCAGATTTTGAAAGACTTTAACGTTGCTTATCCAAAATCAGTTGACAAACTTTATCAGAACCTACCAATATACAGAAAGAAGATTATCGATCTAACATTGACTAGAACTAAGAAAACTAAAGATTCCACTGTGCATCAAATTTTAAATGAATACCTACAATACAACACTGTCGGTTAGTTAAAATATATTTTGCTTAACAATTACTTAATAAATATTTTTATGAATCAACACAATATCTCAAA
>NW_021771265.1:2444-4313 GCF_005508785.2 Acyrthosiphon pisum | reverse complement strand
GAATGGTATAAAATAAGTATTTTAAAAAAGTTTATTAGGGAACAGCTATATTATACAGTATGTCCCAGAAGTCCGTATCATCTTAGTATCTCCGTAGAAAATCAATTTATTAAAAGCAGTTTGTTTAGAGTAGGTAATAAGTATGGACATTCTGATGGTAGAACATAATATTCGATTTTTTTTTTTTCAAAAGTTTGTTTTAGGCAAATAAGTTTTTTAATTTTCCAAGATAGCTATTATGTTGGTCGTATTTTTTAAAACAGTTCAAAAAATAAAAATATTAAAATTTAATGAAAATCGCCCAAGTTAGAGCTATATATATATATATGTCCCACATAACATTTTTGGGGTCTAGGACATTTCGCCGCGACCATTTCGCCGCCGGACCATTCGCCGCGAAGGGCTAACCTCCCCACAAAATATCAATAATACCAATTATGTACAGGCCCGGATTAAGATCTATAGTGCCCATAGGCTGTAAAAAAATTGGTGCCCCCAATTAAAAAAAAATATTGTACACATTTCTCTACTCGATACTTGAATAAATAATAAAACTTTATTTTAGGTTTATTAGCCACATCAATATGTACATGTATATAATACCTATGTGAAAACAAGTAAAAACATAAAATTAAAATTAAACAAAATATATTTTAGATATATAAAAATATAAAATAATCATATTATAAAAAGTAACAAACCATTATTTTATACTTTTCTTTTTCTTGCTTTTTGATGGGCAAATGTGTTAATAGTATCATTAAAATCTAATTTTTCAACCAATTCTGCTTCAATGCTAAATATTGCTAATGCATTCAGTCTTTCCTCCTTCATGGTTGACCTCAAGTAGGATTTTACTCTTTTAAGTACAGAAAAAGCTCTTTCGCCTGAGCAGTTTGAAACTGCTGTACTAAGGTACATACGCATAACTATTTCTAAATTTGGAAACATACACTCTAATTCTTTGGTCTTGATAAGATTGATTGATTATTACTATTTCAAATTTCCGATATTATTTAAATAAAAATAACATCAGGATAGTATTGTGCTTATTGTCAATAATTATTTTACAGATTGTACAATTTTTCTAGTTTAAAAAAAAAAAATAAGGATAGTATGTAGTGCCCGTGCCCCTAAATCCGTGGTTGTATAGGTATAGGTAGGTACATAATTTATGTACCTACCTATCATTTAATATAGGTATAACAATAGGTATTAGGACATTAGGTACAAAGATTATACAATTTTTTCAAACCTCACCACCCGAATATTTCATGCGTTTATCCCCGATTATCACATTTCTGATTTTGAAACATAAATTTCGGTATGTTTCTCAATTCAAATCAGATACATTTTATCACCCCTCCTACTGGAATTCGCAGCTTTAATTTCCGTTTGTGCATAAATGCGCAGCTCATAGGCATGCTCACGGGGGTGGAGCCATTCGCTTTCAGTGCTTGCACTCTGTTGGGCCGGGGTCAAACGCTTTTATTTTAGAACCCATAAGAAATAATAATATAACAAAGTCCCACAAAACAATACTTATCAGAAAGAAAAAATAACAACATATTTTGTAGGTAGGTTTAACGTTCACGGCTTAATGGCCATGTGACAATAATTATGAAATTATTATCTAGGGTATATGATTTTTAATACACATGCAAATGACAAATGTACCTACAATTAATACAATATCCTGACCGTTTAATGTAATTATTAGTTCGTAATATTTAGCCTATATTGCTTTGTTTGGCACTACAGATATTTGATAACCTCCTATGTACTTCCCACGGGTCCACGTACAAATACAAAATTGAACTTTATTCATATTTGTTACATAATGCATACCATGTAAGAAAAGGAACTATT
>NW_021771265.1:0-1957 GCF_005508785.2 Acyrthosiphon pisum | reverse complement strand
TAAAAACAACATGTTAAATCATGATGTTACATAATTAATTATTAATTTAATTCGATTAATATTTAATATAATATTTACGTAATACTCCTCGCGTATAAACACTAAACAGTGTACTTGTATACCTACCTGCAACATAATATAACATAGGTAAGTGATGAGTGTATCGATGATTTATTTGGTGACCCATTCACCATTGACTATTGTATCAAATATCTAATATACATTATACAATGTTCATAATATATCAGTCTGTAATGATTTGTATCTGTCTCAACAATGGAAAACAACTCAAAACATAAAAAAAAACGTAAAAAACTGTAAAAGTTAGTGGCTTACAATAAAATAATCGCATCGAAGTATCGAACTATTTTAATATAACAGGAACCAGTGTTTTTTTCGACTTACAAAAAGTTTAAGTATAATATATTATTATTCGTAGCATAGGCGCAAATAGTCCAATATTTTGGTGGGGGACTAAACCCTCACGATCTTCCTATATTATTTTCTAAAAATTATAATATGCTTAGTACCTACTAAGTACGGACCTTTGAATTGGGGGATTAAGTCCTCTCCCCCCCCCCCCCTATTTGCACCAATGATTTGTAGCTTATAAGTTATAGTCGTTATAGCCTATAGGTACCAATATCATGTACCTACCTACCACAATATTAAATATTGTTATTAATATTTTTGGATTTATAAATCTATTACTAATAACTTGTTTGCTTGTAGCGGATATTATATATCAGACAATATAATATATTACATACATTCTTCAAACAGAATATTAGCATATTTTAATTTTTAATCATGCAGCCACGCCTAATATTATTTTATTATCATAAAAAAATTATATTTATTAACATTTATGTGAATAAGTTTTGATAATGTCCAACAGATTTAACACAGTTTACTTACTTTTCCCAAGCAGAAGGGTGATTAACATTTTCAAGTACCTACCTAGCTCAATTGTTCATTGGAAATCACAAATTACATTAGTATTATTTTAATGTAGCCAATGTAGCCAATGTATGTAAGTATATTATATATTCATTTTCATTTTGTTTTTTAATTTTCATTTAAGAAGATTTACCTAATAAGATGTAATAATAATATATTATAATAGACTATTTTCATTTTGTATTCACAATTTATACGCTGTTGATGCCAAACATTCAAATAATTTTGATAATTATTAGAATAATTTTTTTCTTTTTTAAAGATTATTTTATCGTCATAATTGTATAATATACTTAATATGTTTTTTCAAAAAAAATGTTTGTGTCTGTCATTACCTTTAAGGTCAGTACAAATGCATAGATTTTCTTCAACAGTATCTTTTCTGACAGGAAAGTGAATCTACTTGACACTTGGGGGTCAAAAGTAAAGTAAGTTTTCAAAAGCGCCAGGAAAAACAAAATAAAAAGTAAGGAAAAACGGGAATTTTTACGCAAAATCGATTTCGGATTTTGGTGTAACTCTAAAACAAATGATCGTAAATACATGACATTTTTGACTCAATGTTTATAATAGCATTTTCTATACACCATAGTCTATAACATTTTAAAAATAATGATTTTGTAATTAAAAATGTATAAAATATTCAACTTTCATAGCAATGAATTGGAAATGTAGAACAAGGTTCCACGTAAGTAGGTTATTCTGGAACCAAAAATCTCAAAAATATAAAAACACAGTTTTTATTATAGTCCTTTTATGTTCAAATTTGGAGGAAATTAAATATTAAATAACCAAGAATAACGTTTTTAGCTATTTTGTATTGTAATATTATAATATTGATTGAATTTACCTGCTACCGTGTTACAGGCCATTTTTTAGTGAATAATCATTGCGTGTCTACTCATCTACCCTTAAAATTAAGTTTCACTAGTAGAAAAACCATCTTTTCTTAACTCAGTGACCTCTCTATTTACTCTCCAAACAGTCATATAACCAT
>NW_021771264.1:27796-36060 GCF_005508785.2 Acyrthosiphon pisum | reverse complement strand
GGTGGTAAAATCTCCGAGTCAGTTGTCCAGACGATACTTGAGTCCTTCAATAAAAAATAGGGATCTCTTGGCCCTAAAACCTCAATTTTGTCCAAATATCTACGATTTACATAACCCGTCAGACTCCTGGCATGATTACTTAAATAATCAGACATTATACGATGTGTACAATGTTACAAAATAAACCAACTATTTGAACCTAAATATGATATACAAGTTAAAACTGTTAAAAGTTATAAAATACAATTTTTTTAAAAATTTAAGCAACATTCAACAAATTGGCATTAAAAACAATCAAAGTTGGACCACCATCTGCTGATAAGAATATTATCAGACTAAAAACTAACCTAAAACAAAATGATCAATAATAGTTTACTTTAGAAGTTTCAAGTACCCACGAATAATATTATACAATCACAACAAAAAAACTAAAAAAAATATTCTAGGTTTTTTAATTTGTAATTTCGTCCAAAATTGAACTTAAAATGACTATAAAAATAAACTGTATTTATGTATTTTTTAGATTTTTTGGTAACATAATTAACTATTTACGTAGAACCTTGTTTTAAATTTTCAATCATTAGCTATAAAAGTTGAACATTTTATAAATTTTTAACTACAAAATAATTATTAAATTTTAGATTTGATAACTTTTGTCAAAATTCAAACTTTAAATGCTTATAAAAAAAAATTGTGCCAATGTATTTTTAATATTTTTCAACTGCTATTGTAAGGATATATTAAGAGCCTTGCATAACATTTTCAGTTTTCACGCTTTTTTACCCAACAAATAAAATTTAATTGATATTTATAGAAAAAAAAACTAAAAAAATTGAAAACTGACAATGTCTGTAAACAGCTCAAAAAGAGTCAAATTATTTTCAAAATGTTATCGTGTATAGAAAACGCTAATATAAACATTCAGTGAAATGTTCAAGTATCTACAGTCATTCGTTTTTTAATTACAACAAAATAAGAAAATCGTTACCTAAGAAATCAAGTGAATATCAAATGTTGTAAAAATATGAATTTCAAACGCTCATAAAAATTTAATTTGACTTTCTAGTAGACATTTTTTTTTGACAAAGGTAGACAAACTTATGAGGAATCTTGTATTACAATTTCAAACCTTAGATTTCAAAAGAAAAATTTTTACGAATTTTCAACCTAAAAATAATTTGCTATTTTTCGTGATTTTTCCGTATTTTGTCAAGATTTGAACTTTAAATGCTTATAAATAAAAACTGTGACTAACAATTTTTTATTGTTTTCATCTTAATATTTTTGGATATTGAATCAACAACATAAAAAAAGTCTGATTTGTCAACATTTGTTGTGTTAAAATCTGTATCCATAAGTGATGTGTTTATCTAAAAATGTAATAATATTTATCTATATTTTATATAAATATAATTATATATGAGTGTTAATAATTTCTAAGTCTATAACTCATTTAAATTAACAAAATATTATGTAGACTTACTGTGCAATTGACTTGCTGATCTAATAATTTAGAAATAGGATTTTGAGGATCTTCGGAATCTGGTTTAGAACATGTGATTGAGACCATAGGTTCAGGATCATCAATGGTATCATCATCATCAATATGTTGAGTTTTAATTTGCTATATTAAAAATTTAAAAATTGAATTGATTCGTTTTTTGGATTAGCTAATTTTACTATTTTACTATAGCTTCAGGTGATTCAATATTTTATAACATAAAACAATAATAATTACATTGATTATTTATTTAATATAAATGCAAACATTAAACTTAACTATTATAATTAAATTACATAATATAAAATTAAACTACATAATTGTATAATACTTTATAAACTTATTTTTTTCATAATATTATTTACATTCTTAATATTTCAATACCAACTTACCTTCTGATCAGCTTTAGGTTTCTTTGACAAAAATAACATAATCGATCCATCACGTTTTGCCATTATAAATAAAAGAACGTAAAATTGTTAAATGTCAAATACTTAAAAAATACAATAAATAAAAATGTTTGTAAGTATGTTGTATGTAGGTATAGTGTATACTATCACTGCAATTGGTATTATCACAAAGTAACAATAATAGAGTATTAGCTATTAATAGAATATCACAATTATATTATGATCTACTGAGAGATAAGCACTGGTCATTGAAGTAGCTGATAATTTATATCTGATTAGTGATTGGTAACCACTGATTTACCCATAGACCTTATATTTTTAGTATACGTGATTAGCATGATCCATCATTCTATCTTCTATCATACCATAAACATAATTAATTATTAATTATTACTTAGAGGATTTATTGCTCATGAACATGAATACATAATCACTGATCTATAATCAGTATAATCCGTATAGTGAATGTTTATAATAGCCAATGGGAAATAATTTGTAAGCAATAACTTATTACTGATAATTTTAAAAGTAATATCCATATCCATATATAAATGTTTGTATACGTCTATGGTAATATCTAATAAGTAGAAGTTAACAAAAAAAATCCAATGGGGGGGGATATAACCCCTAACCACCCCCCCCTTGGGCACGCCACTGCATGATATTTTATAATTGATATCTACTCGATATAAAATATTGCAAATTATTAAAATCCAAATGTAATGTATAATTACATGCACCAATTTATTATGCCAACTTGATAAAAAAAAACTTATTATTATTCAATGTTTTTGTAAATACTAATTTCAATTTAAAAAAAAAATAGCATTTTAATTCTTAATTTTTAAGACATTTTGCATTTAACAGTATGAAAAAATTGGCCTTCATAGGACAGGAAGCGCGCTCTGGTGACTATAGAACTGTGGTAATATTTTCAATCAAGAGTGTATACGTATAGGGGTCCAGAGTGACGACACCTTATCAATACACCTTGGATCATAGCAAGCGATACTTCACATTATCATAGATATTATTATAGATGTATTAAGATTCACAATGCAAACTACACAGGTAAATAATTGCATATATATGTCATTACGCACCATTATAATTGTTCATTTAAATAATAATTCATATAATACCCTATATATAGTGTCATAATATAATGTAATATTATATAATATGCAAGTAGGCATATGCATTTTTTTAATTGAATAAAAAATGTAGAATATTTACAATCTGTATTAACAATTGTTATACAGTGGCTAAATTAGATGAGCGAAAAGGTGAAGTCGCTCACTGACGGAACCCCAAGATAGTAAGATACATCATTATACATCATACGTTATTTTCAGTGGCACAAATAGGACATATATTCAGTGCAGTGTTGCCAAATTTTAAAAGTGGGATTATCGTAAGCGTTGGTCAGAATTATCGATTTTCCAATAAAATGATCGTACCATTAACAAAAAAAAACTCGAACCTCGCTACGCTCGGTTCTCGTTTAGATAATACAATCATATTAATTATTATCAAATATCAATGTATCATACACGATACACATATCAGTAGACTTACAGCAATATACGAAAATTTGCACCGAAACGGAATTTTAAACGGAAATATTTTCATATAATTATTAATCTGTGGTTCTGGCTCAAGTAAAACGTTGATTATCATAAGTATGATAATTGATAAAAAATAACAATCCAATATAATCCATTAAATATTGTTTCCGCTGTAGCACCAATATTAGCACTATCGGAGTCTGTGAATAGCTGTATTAATTTCCAAAATTTTGTTTCAAGTTTATTTAATTTTGAGTCAAAGTATTTTACACAAATCCATAGACTTTTTATTGTACCAATATCTGTACTTTCGTCTATGATTACACTAAATTTGTAAGTTTTCAATTTTTCTGTAAGTTCTTCGCGATGACATTTTCCAATGACATTTTTTACTATTGCAGCTGTTTTAGTACGACATATGCTTAAATTTGAGGCTATTTTAGAGTCAACGAAAATTTCTTTGCAAAGAGCAGTTAAATGATCCATAATGTTAAAAGACAAATTATGCTCAGAAATGAAACCGCTTAGTAATATCTCGGCTTTCTTAGTGTCTTCAATAAGTTTTTTTATTGAATTGTCATTAAAATAACACGGTAATGATTTTTCACATATTTCAGTTGATCGAATTATAACCTGGTGTTTTTAAGATGTCATATGTTTTTTTATTCCTGTTAATTCAGCTGTCATTTCAGTATTGCATAATTTACATTTACCTTTAAAATTGTCATTTTGTACTGGGACCAACCAATTTTTAAATTCGTTTTTTTGTATCCATTCGTTGCGAAACTTTTGCTTTTTGTGACTGAATTTGACTGAACCTTCATTTCTCGATCGCTTAACTTTTTCTGGAGTTCTCAAACGTGGGTCATCATCTGAATCACTCATATTGTTAAAAAATATAAGACAGAACAGTCACGTTGAAATAATGATCACGATTTACGACTTATATTAATTATCTACAATAAAAACCGCGAGGAAGACACTATATATTAACGATTAACACAATATGCACTATGGTGGTTACTACTGGTTAGGCAGACTGGCAGAATAAATCAAATCAATTTAATGAAAATATAAATATTTTTCAATCGTGTTATTGAGGTTATTATTATTTATTATTAGATATTATTATAACTATTACAGTTGGGAATAAACATAAATAATAATAATAAATGCTATAATAATACCAACGCTATTTTAAGAATCGAAATAATTTTTTTTTTTATGTAAAACTGCATTGGTACTTGGACACATGGTGTCTTGCCGTCTTGGTAGTTGGTAGTTAGTTGGTACGATCCCCCATCCTAAAGCCTGATGGGGGATCTTGTATAAGGTAAAATTATCGTACTTCCCCACCAGGATCGTACCATTTGGCAACACTGCGCCTACTATTCGCAATTCGCAACAGGCCGACGGCGGTGATGAATGCTTGTTCGGGACGATTGGATCTGCGCCGGGACAAATCCCAACGTTCCAAGTGCTTATCACGCATGCGCCAGGATTTAACATTTTGACAACATAATTTCTTATCAACCATTTCTATACTTATCAGATTATAATAATAAAAACCCATTTATTGGTCTATATTTTCCGCGCAATATTTGAAACATAGTATACTTTTTTTCATAGTCTAAATAAAAATTTTAATATTAATTTTTATATTATGCTTTACATTATAATTTTATTACCAAATATCATGTCAATAAATTGGACTTGTATATATATTATATAGTATGTACATTGCTCATGATAAATATATTGAACAATTGTATACAACTTTTTGTGAATTACTATTATTATTTAATAAATAATAACAAAAACATATTTTACAATCCTTTATTGTTAATTGTATAAATCGTAATGATGCACTTAAAAATACACAAACTAGGTATTTAAAATACAATATAAAATGTATTCTTAAATGTTTTTACAAGGTTAATACTAAGCATTAGGATACATTAAGATAAGTATATGATACAACAAAATGTCAACAGATAGGTAATAAAATATGAAATTTATTAGTATTTGATATCTGTAGTTATTTATACATATATTTTGGTATTGGAAATGCCAAAATCTGTTTTCATCATAGTTTTGTTGTTGTTTATGAATCTGTTTTGACTGTTGAAAGTGTAAACTGTTTTAGCTGTAACAAAAAGTTGTTTTTAAAAAATGTCTGTTAAATGTGAACTATGCAAAAATAATTATTCTTCTATGTCTAATTTAAATAAGCATAAGAAGAAAAAACATCTTGATATTTTATGAAAAGTAAAGATGATCATAGTCCAATTTTATACTTTAAACCGCAAGGAGAAATAGATCTAAATGTTCCACATTTTACAGAAAATGATTTTTGTTTGATTATAATGACAAAATATCAATCAGAAATGCTTGTACAGTTTGGTAATGATAAAATATGCATTGATGGTACCCATGGTTTAAACAGCTATAATTTTCAACTATACACAATTGTTGTCATTGATGAATATGGAAATGGATATCCAGTTGCTTTCTGTTTTTCCAACAAATCTGATACTACAACATATAAACATTTTTTCCAACATATTAAAAATGTTGTTGGTAAAATCAATGCATATATTTTTATGTCTGATGACGAACAAGCATTTTATAATGCTTGGAGTAGTGTGATGGGTCCAGTTCAAAAGCAGTTATTATGCACATGGCATGTCTTAAGAAATTGGTTTAAAAATTTATGTAAAATACGTACAAATGAAAAAAAAAATCTTGTTTATAAAACCATAAAAACATTATTGCATGAGACTGATGAAGAAGCATTTCATGTTGAAATATGTCAAGTAACATCACAACTCTTAAATGATCCAGATACAGTTGAATTTGGTAAATATTTTGTGAACAATTATTCAACAAGAGTTGAAAAATGGGCTTATTTCAACAGAAAACATTGTGGAATAAACACTAATATGTATTTAGAGGCATTACACAAAGTTATTAAACATTCTTATCTGGACGGAAAACAATGTAAGCGACTGGACTTGGCTATTGATGCTTTAATGTCATTAGTACGAGACAAGAGTTTTGAAAGGATGATCAAAATGTCCAAACAAAAAAGGTCTTCAAAAATAATACAAATTATTGCAAGTCACAATAAAAGTACTGATATATTATCAAGTATGATCAAAAAGGTTGAAGACTGCTGGATAGTTACATCTGAAAAATGTAGAAATATTACGTACAAAGTAGAGAAAAGAGTTGCAACTTGTCATAATTGTGCACTATGCTGTAATGTATGCGAAATTTGTATTCATACCTATAAATGTACTTGTAAGGACAATGTCATATATTTAAATATCTGTAAACACATTCATGCATGCGCTAGAGACAATAAATCAATATCAAAAAATACATCAATAACATCTCCAATAGTGTTTGAAAATAATTTAGTTATAGATAATCAATTAAAACCTTTTGAACCAAAGAAAGAATCAGAAAAAAGTCTCCAAATAAGAAGTAAGATGGAAATGATGATTGGTATGTATAATAGATCTAACTTACCGGAAGATGATGAAAATAGTGTTATGAAATATTGTGATAAAATATTAACTTTACTTTCCAAAAATGAAGACACAAATTTAAAAAAAACTGATATTAATAATAAAAGAAAAATAGAATCCCAAGTACGTTTTAAGAACAATAAAAAAGTTAAAACTTCTGAATATAATATAAATATGAGTTCAGCAGAAGAAAATATTATCAGAACATCTTTACTAGATAAAAATAATGATGTATTAATTATAAGTGAAGACAAGTTTAATCATACTTACTTATAGTTTTGAAAAATGAAAATATTGACCAATGACCATTGTTTATGATTATTATGTATTTATGTATTTTTGTGTGTTATTGTACAATGAATGGTTTTTATTATTATTTATTAACGAAATACGAAACGAATGTCAAATAGTCGAATATTGATTTATATTATTTTTTTTTGTATTTTTGTGTGTTATTGTACAATGAATGGTTTTTATTATTATTTAATATTTATTAACGAAATACGAAACGAATGTCGAATTTATTATATAATTTACTATAATCTGATAAGTATAGAAATGGTTGATAAGAAATTATGTTGTCAAAATGTTAAATCCTGGCGCATGCGTGATAAGCACTTGGAACGTTGGGATTTGTCCCGGCGCAGATCCAATCGTGTTCGGGAGCGCCGTTTATTTGTCTATTAATGTTCGTCCGGTACGATTCGTATCATTATAAAATTCATTATACACAAATACCGCCGTAATATTTTCAATACCCTCGCGTACCTATGAACTACCGATTATAAATTAAGGTACTGCTTACCTAAATTTATGTCCCAATATATAAATCGTAGAAACTATATTATAACAAAACTTGAATTGTATAAAATTTTACTGGATGTTTACCTATATTAGCATTTCCTATACACCATACAATTTTGAAAATAGTTTGACTCTTTTGAGCTGTTTACGGACATTTTCAGTTTTCAATTTTTTTAGTTTTTTTTTTCTATAAATATCAATAAAGTTTTATCTGTTGAGCCAAAAAGTGTAAAAATGTAATACAAAGCTCCTGATATACTGTTACAATATCAGTTGAAAAATATTAAAAATACATAGGCACAATTTTTTTTATAAGCATTTGAAGTTGAAATGTTGACAAAATTTATCAAATTTAAAATTGAATAATTATTTTGTAGTTAAAAATTTATAAAATGTTCAACTTTTATATCTAAGGATTGAAAATTTAAAACAAGATCCCACGTAAATA
>NW_021771264.1:25349-26685 GCF_005508785.2 Acyrthosiphon pisum | reverse complement strand
TTTTTAACAATCGTAAGTAGCCCGATTTTCTATATTTTCATTAATTGGTTAAATAATTAAATGATAAAAAGTAAAAAAAAAATTGTTATTTTATCCATGTGATATTGGACGATTGGAATACGATATCAAAAATCAGATATCTTACGATTGTTAAAAAACTTCCAATCTACAATTTTTATAATAGGTATTTTTACTGCAAACCTCTTCAATAAGCCGTAAAACTTGAAGAACAAAAGTATAGTTTTTATTTGTATAAAATTCGGATACGAAGAGGGAGGACGCCCTAATGAACAAAATATGGCATAAAAACATGATTTTGTAATTCAAGTAATGCGGCTTATTAAAATAGTTTACAGTAAAAATACCTATCATAAAAGTTGTAGAGAAGAACTTTTATAACAATCGAAAGAAGGCAGATTTTTTATATTTTTATTAATTAGTAAAATAATTAATCGTTATAAGTAAAAAAAAAATTGTTAATTTACCATGCAATATTGGACGATTGGAATACGACATCAAAAATCGGATTTCTTAAGATTGTTAAAAAAGTTCTACTCTACAATTCTTATAATAGGTATTTTTACTGTAAATCACTTCAATAAGCCGTATTACTTGGAGAACAAAATTATAGTTTTTACTTGTATAAAATTGGGATACGAATACAAAATATAAAATCGAACCAAATTAAATAATATTAATTGTTACAAATAATATAATTTTCTTATCTGTTTATTTATAAACTATGTACGCCGTACGGGCCCTCGGCTGCGATAGGAAACCTGTTTTGACTATTGTGCGGACTAGAGCACTGCATGGGCCTATTTTTTCAAGCCCAGCCCGGTCCATATCTGATATGAAAAACCCGGCCCATTAGAGCCCTCTACTATTTTAATTTATGAAACCCAAGCCCTCCCAAAGTTAAAATTATATAATGAAGCCCACCCAACCCTGACCATTCTAATACGACTCCCAGCCCAGTCCGGCCCATTGAAAGCCCAGTCCGGCCCAGTGAAAGCCCAGCCCAACCAGGCTCGTTGAAGGCCCTTATATATAAAAATTATTAATAAAATTTTCAACTTTTCAACATTTATTATTTAGTTAATACAAATATATAGTATAATGTATTTATGTATATGTATTATATTATATTGTATACAGTATATAAAAGTCATAGAATAATAATAATTTGTAGTTTGTACATTTGTAAATATTATTTATTATACTTATTACTTATATAATATTGTATTTACATTTATTTTTTATAATAATCATTTAAAAACAAAATTGATTCTACTGTATCCCCCTTTAAGCATGTCCTCCTTTTCTTCGATTACTC
>NW_021771264.1:22041-23261 GCF_005508785.2 Acyrthosiphon pisum | reverse complement strand
TTTTTTTTTCAAAATTCGAGTATTACCGCCTCTACGGACTTCGTACAGCCTCGTCGCGACTTATTAGCGTTCCCCGCCAAATTTATGAGTCAAGTTCCGCAGCGGAAATTGGTGATCTGACGGTGCCGTTATTACTAAATACAGTCATTTTTTTTGATTCGATAAGCTGCTTTATTATTTTATATTTTACTGCCTTTTGTCCTTTCGCCCATTCGGTCGCACTGTATTTATATATTTGATTTGGTATAAATATACACGATATAGCCACAGTCTGTAGCCTGTAGGTAAGTACATGCATGTTATAATAAATAAATGTATAAATATTATGAGTTATTAGCTATGCCATAGGTATGATTTTATAATATGAACATACATAAAATCAAATTAATAAATAACACTATTTAATTGATCTAATAGGTATTTAATACTATCTACATTAGAGAAATGGGCTCGATATTAAATATTACTAAATACTAAATACTAAATATTAAATATTATACTATATAGTAGGTAGGTACATGATATTATATTACTGTTTTTAGGTGAGTCACATTTGGTCAGGTTAAAATACTCCTGCAGATCCTAAATAATACATTATTTATAAAGACTGGCGATTAAATTTTATAATGATATGACTGTATATTATTTGATATATAGGTTTAATTATGAGAGTATTATATGAAATAAAATATTTAATAAATAATAAATTTGATACATTTTATACATGGGTTGGATTATATGGAACGGTTATTTTATACTTGAATATAACTAACCTACTATGTAGTACCTAATATATTACAGTTTTAAGGTGAGTTAATTGGTTGAGGTAATACAATATTAATAAACTAATTTTACTTATACTACATATATTTCAGAAAAGTCTGGTAGTTAAAGTTTATAATGATATGCTAGCTGTTTGATGTTACTTATGTAGGTAGGTTTATGGAGTGTATTACAATATATTATTATTAATGTATACTATAGGTAGGTTTAATCATGAGCATAAAATCAAATTAATAAATTGACAATTGATAAATAACAATATTTAATTGACATCCACAGCCATTGCTATAATATCTACATATTGTGCTTTAATAATATGCTTTAGTGAGCAACGCACCTAAATCGTTAGACATAGGCTCAATTATGTGATATATAAATTATTAAAATACTATGTAATAGGTACTTGATTTATTACAGATTTTAGGTGAGTTATATTT
>NW_021771264.1:20134-21991 GCF_005508785.2 Acyrthosiphon pisum | reverse complement strand
AATTTGTAGTTTGTACATTTGTAAATATTATTTATTATACTTATTACTTATATAATATTGTATTTACATTTATTTTTTATAATAATCATTTAAAAACAAAATTGATTCTACTGTATCCCCCTTTAAGCATGTCCTCCTTTCTTCGATTACTCGTCCAGAAGTACTAAAGGCACGTTCACTTCCGGCACTTGTAGCAGGTATGGCAAATATCCTCATTGCCAATTTTGCCATCATAGGCATTTTTATTTGTCGTTATTTCCACCATAGCAATACATTTTTATTCGGTTCATAATGTTCCAATTGGTACATGGATAATTCATCTTCACATGTATATCTGGTTTCTTGATCCTTCATCAATATCTGCCCACTAGGTATTTGTTCATTTGATTATTATTTTCGTTGAGGATCATGACGTATACCTAATACCTCAACAGAACACTTTTATTTTTACTTAACTATTTAATGTGTAACTGTTAATTACTACTTATGGACTGTGATTATGTACCTATTAATTTTAACCCGTTCATTGATTATGGCTCGACATAGAGTCAGACTTTAAACGTTAAACTTACATGTTATGATTTTTTATGATTGCGTTAAACTAATATTTTGTTTTACTTTCACTTACAAACAAAAGTTAGATATATGTGTACATGTCTCTCTACACAACACTTTTATTTCACTTATTAGTTTTCCCTTTTGTCATTTGACTTAACTGTTTAATTGTATAACTGTTGATCACTGCTTCAGAACCATTCTTATGCTATGACTAAACATATTTTAAACTGCGCTCCTATTGTTTTAATTAATATCTGTTTGACAAATATGCTTACAATATAGTTTATTAAACAATTGACATTAAATATACAACTGTACTTTTTGGTTTAATTATTACTTTATTACATTTGTACTTAAGTAACCGAAAGCCCTGTGCTTTAACAACAGTTCCAGTTATTATTCATTTTTATATTTTGGAATAGTTACCACTTACTTTATTCGTTAAAAACTTTTATGGGTAAAGTATGTTTACTTAAAAATATTTATACTTAACGAAGCATAAAGTTGTATACTTAAGTAAGTTTTATTACATTTCAAGCACTTTTCGCTGTAGGCGTATGTCCGTTCGGGAATCGACTTTCACCCGAAATGACTGATAGCTAGACACTCAAACTCAGAATTCGAATTTCCGATTTTAACATACACACTCAAGAACCGGACATACACGCCCGGTGCATGGTCTGCGATCCGACGTAGTCGGATTGCCTACCTGACTAGCTACTTGCATACGAGCGACTTACACTCCCACTGCATCCGATCCGCCGCAAGAAGATTATCCGTTTGGGAATCGACTTTCACCCAAGCTGACTGATAGCTAGACACTCACACTCAGAATCCGAATTTCCAATTTAAACTTACACACTCAAGAACCGGACATACACGCCCAGGGGGTCTGCGATCCGACGTAGTCGGATTGCCTACCTGACTAGCTACTTGCATACGAGTGACTTACACTCCCACTTCATCCGATCCGCCGCAAGCGGATTGTCCGTTCGGTAATCGACTTTCTCCCGAGAAGACTGATAGCTAGACACTCTAACTCAGAATCCGAATTTCTGATTTCATTATACACACTCAAGAACCGGACATACACGCCCGGGGGGTCTGCGATCCGACGTAGTCGGATTGCCTACCTGACTAGCTACTTGCATACGAGGGACTCAGACCCCCACTGCATCCGATCCGCCGCAGGTGGATTGTCCGTTCGGGAATCGACTTTCTCCCGAGATGACTGATAGCTAGACACTCAAACTCAGAATCCGAATTTCCGATTTCAACACACACACTCCAAAACCGGAC
>NW_021771264.1:16417-20034 GCF_005508785.2 Acyrthosiphon pisum | reverse complement strand
ATGCCGGAAGTCAACCTGTTATAGAAAAAAAACGTTTTTTTAAATCAGAAAACAGACATAAAATTATAACTTGTCCAAACGTAGTTGGAGTTTATAATTCATACATGGGAGGTGTTGATCTCATTGATTCTATGTTGGGGTACTACAGAATTCCGTTAAGATCTAAAAAATATTATATGAAAATATTTTATCATTTGATAGACCTATGTGTTGTCAATGCATGGTTATTATACAGACGAGTCCATCCAAGTGAACCATACCTACCCTTAGTGGACTTCAAAATTTTGATTTCAGAAGTTCTTTGTGAAATGAAGAGAACTACTCCAAAGAGAAAAGGCCGACCTACTGCTGAAGAAAATAGAACACAAGGACTCATTGATAAAAAAAAAAAAAAGGGACCATGCACTGAACTTCCAGCAGAAGATATTCGTTTGGATGGTATGGACCATTATCCCTTTCATGATAAAAGAAGTCGCTGCAAGTATCCAACATGTAAAAATAAAACTTTCTTTTATTGTACCAAGTGTCAATTACCTTTATGTATTAATGACTAAAGAAATTGTTTTTTGTTATTCCATACTCAGTAATTTTTATGATTATTAATTTATTAGTTTATTTCTTTTGTTATACAATTTAAGTATTTTGTTTTATTTATTGTTTACTCATATGTATTAAATTTTACCAAAGAAGGTTTTACTAAAGAAGTCCTAAAGTTATGTTTTTTAGTCAATAAATTTAAGTGAGTATATTGTTTTTGATTGTTTTCAATTTTCTTATAGTATTTAAAATGTTTTACCAAAGGAGGTTAGACTGAATAGTTTTTTACAATAGGATATTATGATCTTAAAAAGAGTTGTTTCATGTTTTTTTTACTTCTAATATATTCAAGTTTATTAATGATATAAAAAATTGTTTTTTATTGCATATACTCATTAATTTTAATGATTATTAATTTATTAGTTTATTGCTTTTGTTATACAATTTAAGTATTTTGTTTTATTTATTGTTTACTCATATGTATTAAGTTTTACCAAAGAAGGTTTTACTAAAGAAGTCTTAAAGTTATTTTTTTTTGTCAATAAATTTAAGTTTATTAAAATACATAGATTGAAAATAGTTTTTTTATGCCTATTTTAACAAACATAAACAAAATATTGGTTATTGACAATAATGCATGGTGTGCCAAATATGTCACAGACAAAAATATTGGTAATTGTCATTAATGCATGGTGTGCCAAATATGGCACGAAGAAAATTTTTGTAATTGACTATATTGCATGCTGTGCCAAATATGGCACGTTTTAAACTTTAACTTATAACTTCTTAACTTTTAACTTTGTATTTTTTTTACTATTTTTCCCGTAATCAGCGATAAATTTGCTATAGAAAGACTTTTATCCCACTAACAGATAAAAAATCATGCAGCAAGGGGTTAAACACCATTGATTTTCTGTAATCTCCAATTTTCTACATATGTCTGATGTAGTTATACTTCTATCGGTTAATACAGACAATATTACACTTCTATTTATAAAAAGACGATCCAACATTGTATAAATTGAATTCCACCGTGTTTTACAATATTGAAGCAATGAACTTTTGGGATAGCCTAATTGTTCTTGTTTTTTATGTAATTCATTCATTGCTACATTGGAGTGTTTGAAATGACCAACTAATTTAGAACATTTTTGAATTATTTCAGTTATAGTATCTGTTTTTAAAGAATTATTGATACAAAGTTGCAATGAATGAGCTGCACATGTACTACTACAAACTTCAGGAATATAACTTAATGATGTGACGGCATTTACAATATTTTTAGCATTATCTGTTACCTTTGCTACTACTTTTTTTATCTATTTCCCATTCATTGAAAGTGTTCTCCAGTTGCTGTGTGTCGTTCGTGTAACTCATGAGTAGTGAGTGTAAATGATATTGGACACCGCTGTGTATCAATAATATGTGCACCTATAGTTATGTATGACTGTTGTGACAACGATGACCAACAATCAGAAGTACACGATACACTTTGAGCAGAACGCAATTTTTCTTTTATATCAGTTTTTAGTGCATAAAGCCTCTTCCTTAATTGCCTTGTCATTTGGTTCTACGATGGACATGAAGTAATGAAATCCAGCACTAGAACAGAACGATATAGGCAATTGATTTAAAGCCACCATTTTAGCCATGGCTTGATGAATAATTTCAGTTCTTTCAGGACTGCAAGGTGGTGTATCATTTCTTTCACTTGTCAAATATTACGACGACGTCGTTTTCGAGATGGAACTGTAGTAGATGAAGTAGAAGTAAAAGTGCTAATCTGAGTATCACATAATTCTAAATTGTGGGCATTTGATTGTTCATTAATATTTTCATTGCTTTCTTCACTGTTTTAAAATAAAATTATCATAAATCATAATATTGTAAATAAAATAAATAATTCTGATTGCACCATTATTTTCAGCGCAAAAAAGTAGGTACATACGTTTCAGGAAAAAAATGTGAAAGATTGCGTGGATACTAAACTAGATTTATACTAAACATTTTAATGATGTAACTATAGCATACTAAAACTCATGACAAAATAGATAGGTATGACAGCAAAATTCATATTATGGTCGGCAGTGCACATCCCCACTACTTTATGCACTTTGTATGTAATTGTAGTTCTCAGCATTTGATTGGATGTTGATAACATGATAAATATTAGCCATTAGGATTGATATTTCAATAAAGTAAACACAAAAAGATAAAAAATAAAATGTATTATAATTATTAATTTGTAATATTATTGGATTTATATAAGACTTATAATAAAAATTGATACTTCAAATTGTGTATTTTTTTATTACCTTATCTGTTGTTCCATACTTCAATCCGATTCTGTATTTCTGTTTTACAGTTTTACACTAGGTTTATGCAATTAACATATTTTTTTAGTGTCCAGACTATTTATTTTAAATATATTGTTAACAATTTCCAAAATGCCAGTTTGTGAATTTGTTAACTGTTTGAGTGGTAGTAGGAAAAACAAAGGTTTGAAGCAACCCACACTTCATAGGTTCCCAAAAGATGAACAATATAGGCATTTTTGGCAGCTTCAAGCTCAGGCAGGATTTAACCCTAAACCAATCAATTTTGATTCAGGTATCAATTTGTTTCGTTTGATTTCAGAATTATTTTTCACTAATTATTGAAATTACATATCATATTATTTGTAATTTAAATTATAGCCGTAGTTTGCTCACTTCACTTTGCTTCTTATCATTACGATTTTTCTAAAGGAGTACAAAGGAATGCTCGTAATTTAAAGGCAGAAGCAATTCCACTGAAGTAAAATTTATATTAAAAAATAAACTATGAAAATATAGATCTATATGTATTATATCATTATATGTATTCTTATTAATTAGTTCTAATGGTTTGGATTATAATGACATGCCTATGAGAAGATCTTTCACACCAAATGTATCTCCAATAAAAACTGGAGCTGGAGTTTTTTCTGTGTATGAAAAATATACTATACATTGTTAATATCAACTTGATTTTTGGTTTTCTACCAAATTTCTTTGACCCATGGCAATGTACCGTCAATCGAGGTGACTTGAAACGATTTC
>NW_021771264.1:7643-16367 GCF_005508785.2 Acyrthosiphon pisum | reverse complement strand
ATTAAATATAATTTTATGCTGCTGCAAGTATTCTAATAGTTGATTTCTTACTATTTTTTTCAGAGATATTTTGGGCTAGGATTCCCTCTTAATGAAATAGGCCTGTAATTAGTTAAATCTGTTTTATCCCCATATTAAGCTATATATTGATACATTATATTCTCGATTTACATGATAAAAATTTAAATGGAAAATATATAAACTTATAAGATATTCTGAGATACTTTGAGAAAGTACTTAATATAATTTATTCATTTAAAATAAGTGTAATGAAAAATAAATTTCAAAAAAACATGATTGAAAATTAGTTTGTTTTGTCTATGGATCTTTAATTATTTCACGATATGTGAAATAAAATAAAACTATATGATTTGTACGAATTTTAAGTTTATGTACGGATAGGGTATGTATGAGCATATTATGAATAATAATGTTAAAACCAGGGATGTGAAATTAATGCACTTAGACTTAAAAATGTCAAAAATTATAGTATAAAATTCACTTAAAATGGTTTTTAATTTAATTTTTATATTTATATTAATATTTTAGGATAATAAAAAATTACTTCATTACATTTTATATGCATAAAAATGTATTTATTTAATAAAAACAAAATAATAAAAATATTGATAGAATTTGAATATTGTTTACTTGCAACATTTAAAAAAAAAATGTATGTATTTATTTTGTTAAAATAATGAAACAAACTATAATATATTTATTTGCGGGTACCTTATTTATCTCTAGTCTTTACTATAACTAAAAAGGAAAATATGACCTATATATGCAAAAACATGACATAAAAAATTAAAAACGTCAAAAAATGCAAATTAAAAGTTTCATTAATGGATTGGTAGTTACATAATTCAAATTATGTACTTACGAAACTTCACAATCCCTAAAAAAAAATGCACTTTCCTACAAATGCATAACTCTAGTTATAACCTTTCCTGTTCCATTAAGCTACTTATTTTGGATTAATTTTTTATTAGCATTTAAATCCATTAATTCTACATAACAAATTGCTGCCGTTGTGTCTGGTGTTAGGTACCTACCTTACGTTAGAGAGAAAACTATGTATAGTACGAGATATAAGATGATAATGAATTTCATTGAGTTTTGAAATGACTAACTTTGCAATAATAATATAATTCCACCTGAATGCTTCGCCTTTTGGATTCTAACGTTTTGCAATCATACACGGAAAAATCTAAATAAATAGATTTATAAATTATGGTGTCTAAGGCGCATGCGCATAAATCAGCCGGGTATCGAATATATACACGGATGGTTCCGTGTACGCTTTATCTACACGGGCACCCGGGTATCTAGACACGGCGTTTAAAATAGGTCAATTCACTCTAGTATCAAAACTAACAGCACACTATTGAAACTTGTGAACGACAATTCGTTGCCATGTCGTGCGTGTGTAAGACGGTGACAACAAATGTATGGATAGCGTCCTCTTAAATAATATTATACTATACTGCGGCCCACGAGAGAGTATCCTCGTTTTGCTCATGCAGACTGACGGCGGAGACCGTTCCAAGGCCCTGTTAGGGTTGCCAGATGATGTGTTAGTCGTATAGCCAGTAGAGCGCGTTCAGGTCGCCCAAAATAACCATTATCTCAGATTAGTTAGGTAGCCCAATATAGCCAAATTCTATCTATGGCTACACGACCTTATCTGTTGTTCCATACTTCCATCCGATTCTGTATTTCTGTTTTACAGTTTTACACTAGGTTTATGCAATTAACATATTTTTTTAGTGTCCAGACTATTTATTTTACATATATTGTTAGCAATTTCCAAAATGCCAGTTTGTGAATTTGTTAACTGTTTGAGTGGTAGTAGGAAAAACAAAGGTTTGAAGCAACCCACACTTCATAGGTTCCCAAAAGATGAACAATATAGGCATTTTTGGCAGCTTCAAGCTCAGGCAGGATTTAACCCTAAACCAATCAATTTTGATTCAGGTATCAATTTGTTTCGTTTGATTTCAGAATTATTTTTCACTAATTATTGAAATTACATATCGTATTATTTGTAATTTAAATTATAGCCGTAGTTTGCTCACTTCACTTTGCTTCTTATCATTACTATTTTTCTAAAGGAGTACAAAGGAATGCTCGTAATTTAAAGGCAGAAGCAATTCCACTGAAGTAAAATTTATATTAAAAAATAAACTATGAAAATACAGATCTATATGTATTATATCATTATATGTATTCTTATTAATTAGTTCTTATGGTTTGGATTATAATGACATGCCTATGAGAAGATCTTTCACACCAAATGTATCTCCAATAAAAACTGGAGCTGGAGTTTTTTCTGTGTATGAAAAATATACTATACATTGTTAATATCAACTTGATTTTTGGTTTTCTACCAAATTTCTTTGACCCATGGCAATGTAATACATACATATATTTATTTTTCAGAGAAATTTTACCTGGTTTTGACGTGGTAGAGTCAAAACCAAAGTCATGTCGTGTTAGGTTATTCAGTTCAACCTCAACTGATAATGATTTAGGAGTTAAATTATTAGAAATTAATGACAAAAGTGAATCAATAATGAGGTAATATTTTGTAATGATGTTTAGGTACCATTCTTCCCTTCACTATTGTGTTTGTAACTTTTTGAAAATGATTATTAACAACTACATGCTTAAATTGTTTAATGTATTTTAATTAACTAAAACAATTATTAAATATAGATAGATTAATATATAGATTTTTAATATAGACATAATATAATTAATCATGAATATAATATATTAGGTATTTATAAATTCAGGACTAAATTACTAATTAGTATAAATAATAGTAAAAAGTATTAACAATAAAATATTTAAAATAAGTTTACAACATAATAGCTTTTATAGCAATATAAACACTAATTTATTTAAGTTATTATTCGATATATATTTAAAAAAAAAAATAATGATGATGTATTCACTATTCAGTAAATGTTTATTTGTGTCAGTAGTGTATATGACTTTTGTTTTAATAGTCTTATATAGGTATCATTGTATATTTTTGAGTGTATGTAGATAATACTAGGATCTTAAGTAAATTATTGTATTTTTATAATTTTGAGATTAGTTATTATAATAAATGTTTATATTTGCAAAATAAATAAACCTTTTAAAACCTTTTCTATGGTTATTCATTTGTGTAGATTAAAACAAGATTTAATTGATGTTAAAAAATCATTTGAAAAAATTGTATTGGATAATGATAGTTTAAAAAAAAAACTATGTAATGAGGAATATAAAATACAATGGTACAAAGTATTTACTGAGTTAGAAAATGACCGTTTCGAAAGCCGGTTTAAAGAAATTTTATCAAAGTTATTTTCACCAACTCAAATTAGTTTAATGCTTCATCCTAAAGCTAAAGTTTATAAATGGACACCAGAGGATATATCTTCGGCTATTACTTTGAGAAGTATTTCTCCAAAAGCTTATCGTTACTTAAGATTAAAAAAAAATTTTCCCATTGCCAGGTTAGTTAAAATAAATTTTCGAAAATTGTTTACTCATTTTATTTTGAAACTCTTTTTCACTAACTATCACTTATTCACTTTTCAAAAGGTTTATCAACATTACGAACTTGGGCCGCAACTTTTAATCTTGATGTTGGAATCCTTTCATCTGTATTATCTCTTATGAGATCCAAAGGTATATTTTAAAATAATTTATAAAGTATTTTTAC
The DNA here is from genome assembly GCF_005508785.2 of Acyrthosiphon pisum. Classification (NCBI taxonomy): domain Eukaryota; kingdom Metazoa; phylum Arthropoda; class Insecta; order Hemiptera; family Aphididae; genus Acyrthosiphon; species Acyrthosiphon pisum. Next base: position 12,649 of record NW_021771264.1, on the reverse strand, counting down.
AGGCCTTTATTTTTATTTTATTTTTACACCAGGAGAATTAATGAACGCAAATGATAAACTAACAGTTATTAGTTTTGATGAAACCTATGTTTCAAAACGGATTTGTTTTGAAAAAAAAAATTAACAGGTAATTGGGCCACACAAATGTGTTCAAACTGTTATGGCTCGAGGTATAGTATTAATTTAAAGTACTACCAATACTAAACTAATAAATAATTAACTTTAATTTTTTGAAAAAAAAAGGTTTAGTAAGTAACTGGAAACAGCCTATATTTTATAATTACGATACAAAAATGACTAAGGAGTTACTATATAAAATAATAGAATGTTTACATGCAATTGGTTTTAATGTGGTTGCCATGGTTAGTGACATGGGTCCTACCAATATGGCATTGTGGAAATCTTTAAATGTGACAATACACCAAACTTCTTTTTTACATCCTGTAACGAAGAAAAATGTTCACGTGTTTGCCGATGTGCCACATCTGCTTAAATTGATTAGAAATCATATACTTGACCAGTAGGTAACTATTCTAAACAAAAAAAGGATTAATTATCAATCATAAATATTTCTTTCAGTGGATTAGTACTTTCCAACGAAAAGTTTATTGGGAAAAATATTTTTCATTCTCTTTTACAATTAAGATCAGGACATGATTATAAATTGGCTTATAAACTCACTGAAAGACACTTGACAGTAGAAGGTACAGGTCGAATGAGAGTAAAACTTGCTGCTGAATTACTGTCAAATACTGTAGCTAAAGCCATATCTTTTTGTGGAGAAAAAAATCTTTTTGATTCATTTAAATGGAAAGAGGCAAGTAATTATGTTATGTTTATTTTAATTTTATGTTTTTATTATTATACTTTATTTAATATTTAAATGTTAACCTGCTTGGGTTGATCCACAAACCGCAAAATTCAATGTACATAAGTTAATCACCAATGCTATTTGTATCAATAGACGTCACAAGTAATACAGTTAATTAATGATTGGTTTGACTTGATGAATACCCAGCACAAGTACGACAATGGCACTGCAAGTTATGGGCTCAATAAATCATCTCAAAATGATTTATTAGATAGAATGAACGAATTTATCAATAGTATGCGAGTTCATGGTAAAACATCGTTGTTACCATTTCAAAAAGGTTAGCTACCTACCTATAATATTGCATAAAATATAAAAAATACAATTTTATAGAAATAAATAATCAACTGTATAATTTAATTCGATTTTAATTTAGATTAATTTTAATTACCTGGGAATAACTGTGAGTAATACTTCTTTGAAAAATTTATTTATTGACATGGAAGAAACATATGGGCTAAGTTATATTTTAACCAGAAAACTGGACCAAGATGGGTTAGAGAACTTGTACAGCTTCTTGAAAGGTATGCTCGGAAGTGCTAATAATGACATGACTGTTTTGGATTTTAAGTATTGGTAAGACTTATTAAATTACTAATAAAATGTAATAAATTAAGTATCTAAAGAATAATTACATTTTATTTCAGTTTACGGTGGTATATACTTGGAAAACATTCTGATGCAGTTTTCACAGAAAATACCAATACTGAAAATAGCCATGAAGACAGTTTACTGGATGAAAGAGAGTGCTTGACTGGCCAAATCATGAATGAGTTGCAATTAACTGTAGCTGACTCAGATATTTCCAATGAGACATCAACTGTTGAAACTATCCATATTTCTGAAGCTGACCTGAATTTTGATCTTCTTAATCAATTTGAGGTATCTATTAATTAAATTGTATTACAACTATTAACAAATAATATTAATGATTCATTTCTTAACTGTTTTAGCTGGATACTGGAGAACCACCATTCCAAATGGTAGAAGAAGGGTGTGCTGAATATGTTTCAGGCTATGTAGCCAATCGCTTCTATAATAAATACCCTTCTTTAACTGCTCCACATAACTCACAACCACCAGATAACTGGACAAATCATTTATCCAAAGGCAATTTAAAAATTCCATCCGAAAATCTTTTTAAAGCAGTCTTACAACTGGAAAGAGATTTCAACAATTTTCACGGGGACACATTATCTAAAAAACCACAAGTTTTTAAAAATTTATACAAAATAGTTGCACCCAAAATTCAGCTTTTAAACATACCTGATGAAGTTATTTTATGTCTGATACGAACACGAACATATATTCGTCTAAATAATTTGAATAATGAACAATCAAGTACACGTCATTCAAAAAAGCAAGAAAAAATTAAAAAACGAAAATTTACCAACTGACAAAAATATGTACTTACCAAGAATAATATAAAAATTTAAATAAATTACAATTACGTTTAGTTCGTTATTCTTTAGTATTTAATTTAAAACAATGAGAAAATGCACAGGCGCACTGAACTATACTAGTGTGATACAGGATTAAAGATAATCTTATCTTTAATCGTGGTGTGATACTATAATATAGGTAGTATCACGGATATAGATACTATGGTTGCACGACGGCCCATATTGGATCACAGTGCTGAGCGGCGCCGAATGTTCTTATCAATTCTGACAAAAAGTCGCGTTTTACTAGCGCCCTCTACAACTACTACTAAGTACGGTAACCAAACCGGGTTACCTAGCCACGGTGGAGCGCTAGTATGTCGCGACTTTTTTTTGTATGGATACTATGTATGTATTTATGTAACTTGATAAGAACATTTGGCGACGTCATATTATTGTTCGTTGTGCAACCATAGTATCTATATCCGTGGGTAGTATACAAAACCGCGTATAAAATATTCGACCAATGAGAAGCTGAGAACTACGATTATGACGAGGTGAAGTGGGGTGGAACGTCTCGTGCGTATCACAAAGTTGCTGACATACCTATCTATTTTGTCATGCTAAAACTAATGTAGGAAATTAAACCACTAAAAAAATTGTTAAATATTAAAATTATCATAATATTATAGGTAATATTGCTCGCTGTTATTATTATTACTAAATGTGTTAGTTCTGACATATTATACAATACGCACCTTTGTGTTTTATTACTTTCTTGTTGGTTTGATATATTATGAATGTTTTTTAAATGACGAAGTACTGATCCAGTTGTTCCACCAACACACGAAAATTCATTATTAGAATTTTCTTCGCATAAATCGCAGTAAGCTTTATCTCCTACACGTTTAGCGTAATTCCAAACCCAAATTTTAACCTTAGACATTAGTAGTATGAAATAGCCGGTTCTGACTCCCCCCCCCCCGCTTCACCCCCCTCCCACCCTGCGACTCCTTCCCGCAACCGCCTACACTGCGACTCTTTGCGACACCCTCCCCCCCAACCACCGCCTACACTGCGACTCCTTGCGACACCCTCCCCCCCAACCACCGCCAACACTGCGACTCCCTACGTCATCCTGCGACTCCCTCCCCCACTCCCCTCACCTGTCTACGTCATCATGCTTCTTTCCCTTCCCCATTCCGCTCACCTACACTGAGCTTCCATGCGTTTCTTTCCCCTCCCCACCATAGATAATATAAGAATGGATAGGACATGCCTATACCAGTTCCATATGAGGCCGTGTGCTTTTTTGGGGAAGAGAGAAAGTAAAGAGAGAAAGACAATATGAGGCTTTTTGAGGTTATGTGCAAAACTGTTTTATTAAATAATAATGAATAAATATGATAGTCAGTTATATTTAGATATTTGTCAGTTTGTATTTTGAATTTTGATTGTTTTGCCACCTGTTCCTGGAAAATGGAAATTGGAAAATAATATTTTAACAAAATAAAATTATGTTATTTAATATTCATTATTATTTATCAATTATCACATCAATATTCGCTCCATATAACCTTAAAATAGTATCACTAAATTTTCATGCGATAAGTTCTTATGTCCTATCCATTCTTATATTATCTATGCTCCCCACCCCCTTACCTGTTATCATGCTTCACTACGTCATCATGCTTCCCCTCCCCACTCCCCTCACCTGTACTACGTCGTCCCGCGCCTCCCGCGTCGTCGTGCGCTTCCCGAGCTCCTCTCCCCACCCCCTCCCACACCGGAACTACGTCGTCCCGCGCCTCCCGCGTCATCGCGGGCTTCCCCGAGCGTCTAATATATATATATATATACACATACATACATACATACATACATACATACATACATATTATAGTATATACCTATATAGTATATATACAAAAGTATATACTCTATACATACTATAGTATATACCTATATACTCTAACATACTACAGTATATACCTATATATATATAGTAAAGTATATACTCTATACATACCTATAGTATATACCTATATATACTAAAGTATATACTCTATACATACCTATAGTATATACCTATATACACCAAAGTATATACTCTATAGATATATAGTAATATTGTATATTGTACAACATAAGCTAATTTAATGTGTCGATGCGTTGAAAAATTATATCGCATTCATCCTGCGCGATCGGCGGGAATGTGCATACGCGGCGTATTCAGCAGTGAAGTCTACACCCATATAATTCGCGGCATATTCGCGCTTACCGTGGACAATCTATTGACTAAGATAATTATTATTATTATTTTTAATTCGCATGCGAACGTCATATACACGGCCGAGATTTATGATAATCGTAGATCATTACCGGTGCAGCTGTTCGACGTTCACCAAGTGCAGCAGTGTTTCAATATTACTTTTCATAGTTAAACTTAATATAATAAACAATAAATGATGACGGAACGTGACGTTCAACTGCGACTAGATGGGGATATGCAGCTCGTTGAATCAATCGATACCACTGATTTCGTCATAGACTTTTTAGGCCGCAAGTCTATCAGCATCGGGCTCGACCCGTCCAAAGATTTCAACGTATCTATCCGGATAATCGCGCCATCGCGGTTCGTATGTATAACAGCCGATTTTTTTACGTCGCCTTTACTCGTTGATGGGGCATATTCTGTCGATTATAACCGACCCACCGGGTTAAAAGCCGCGAAAAACTGTTACTCCGGGACG
>NW_021771264.1:6256-7543 GCF_005508785.2 Acyrthosiphon pisum | reverse complement strand
AGCCAGCTCGTTGAATCAATCGATACCACTGAATTCGTCATAGACTTTTTAGGCCGCAAGTCTATCAGCATCGGGCTCGACCCGTCCAAAGATTTCAACGTATCTATCCGGATAATCGCGCCATCGCGGTTCGTATGTATAACAGCCGATTTTTTACGTCGCCTTTACTCGTTGATGGGGCATATTCTATCGATTATAACCGACCCTCCGGTTAAAAGCCGCGAAAAACTATTACTCCGGGACGAGACGATCACACTGTCCAAAATTAGTTATCGCGGTGATAATATGCTGGTTATCGAATCCCACCACCAGCAAGGGCGCCGTGTATTATTGAGCAGAAGAAATCTATTAAAGCTCCAAGACATGCAATGGATTATCAACGAGGTTATCGCCCAAAAATCTAACATTGTACGTCACATGGTGATGGGACAAACTGATCTTATGGCCACGTATTTATACGCAAATGTACCCGTAGAAAAATCCTCGTCAGTTGAAGAAATTACAGCGATCATCTGCAATATCCACAGCGATTTATCGACACTGAATATCGTCCCGAAAAATGAATACAGTTTCACGAACCAGATCAAATTGTTTGCACACAAACAGCTCGCCGAGTGTTGGCACAAGAAAATGCGCGAAAACAGTACAGACTATCCGATCGACGACGACGCCGCCGCCGCCACCGCTGACGTCATCGAATGGGTAATATATTATTATATTATATTATACTATATTATAATTTATAATATATCATACGTTATTTTTACAGCCGATCAGACTCGAAGAAATTGACGGGTCAGCGATGTTTTCTTATACAAACTATTGATGTGCCGCTGTCCACCGAATTCCACACGGTGCATTCAACCGCCGGCCAGGGATATAGGAAAATTAATAGTTGACTAGGCATAATATAATATATTATAATATATATATATATATGTATACGTTGTTATATTGTTACAGAACATTGCATTCATATTATTGTACGTTACTTGTATTATTGTGAAATAATATTTTTATACCTATTATTACTATACACATATGCACTGTCAAAATCACTGTATAATATATTATGATATTATATAGGAAAAAATAAAACGCGTTATATTTATTATTATTATTATTATTGTTTATTCCAGAAACATTATTAATACGGATATCAGATATCGTACGATACATTATATTATATTATATTATAATTATAATTATTATAAATCAATCGTAAAATAATAGCAGTAAACATTTTAATGGAAAAACATTAATACATATATACACATTATATATATA
>NW_021771264.1:0-6156 GCF_005508785.2 Acyrthosiphon pisum | reverse complement strand
CAAGTTTTTATGAAGTAAATAGTACGACAGAAGTAAATATTTTATCAATTTTCCTATCTAATATATTGAATATAATAACTATAAATTAAGTAGTAATTATTATATACTTTGCTTATTATAACCGACTTAGCCACGTTAGGCCTTAACCGACTTAGGGCCCGTTCTACAATCATAGTTTAAATCTCGGTTACGCTTAACCAAGGTTATGAAGTTATCGGTAAACGGACAATTGGTCCCCGGTCAATAGGTATAATAGTCAATCCCACTTATCCCAGACAGCATTTTATAATGATAATATTATAATATTATTATAATAACTTTATACTAATTTTATTCGTTGTTAGAAATTATAATGTTATAATAATATTTTTATACAAAAAATGTTATCTCAACAAGGTTCGTTTTGATGGATTATAAACTTTAAGGTGTAACCACAGATATAAAATACTAGATAGCTAACTTGTCTACATTAGGATAATCGATGTTGAAGTCAGCCACCATATGCGTGTGGGTCAATGTTTACATAATTATCATATCAATACTGTATGATAACATGATATTATTCGCACAGAATAAAATTTTTTTATAAAATATTAAAAAAATATAAAAAATATATATTTCTATTGCAATGGTTTTTAATGACAACACATAATATTATCCTTATTCAATATTCCATCGTCAGATATAAAAGTATTTTGACCATCAGATTGTTATCATGTCTTATTGATAAGATAATTATGTAAACATTGACCTACACGCATATGGCGGATAACTTCAATGTTCAATGTCTTGTTAGCTATCTAGTATTTTATATCTGTGGGTGTAACACTATATTAGCACTATATAGCATTACAATACTAACTATTCTTAGTAGACTGTAATAAAATATATATTATAAGAAATTATAAGGCAACAACTACGGAATTTGAAACCACGTATCTAAAACACCACATTTATGGAGTGTATATGTTACCGGCAAAGTGTTGAATATAGACATTCTATAAATTTCCTAGGCATTCTATATAATTCCTTGAACTATTTGGCAATGTATCAAATTTGAATGTTAATTTATATTATGCCTAGGAAATCTATAGATTTCCCAGGATTTTTATAGAATGCCAATACTATGTTAGGTAATGTACATTAAATACGTTTAATTAAATACATTTAATACGTATTAAATCAAAATATGTTTATGATTATTTATTGGTTATTATTCATTTATTACAGCATACAGATGATGAATGGCATTTCGAACTGCATAAAATATTAGTCTTCTTTATGCACAAACATTTTTTGGATTGACACTTAGTCTTGCATGTGCATTTTATAAAACCTTGTCCAGTTCCTGTAGATTGTTGAGTTGCAATTGTGCGTAAAGCAAATGTATTTTCTCTTGGAACTTGGTCAAGTGTTATTAAATTTTTTTGGCATATTGAGAATTGAGACCTTCTATATAAAGATTTTAAAAGCCCTTCCTTAATCCCTAATCTAAAATACCCATCAATTATTACCTGCAAAAATATTTTTATGATCTTAAAATAATAAATCATAAACGGTTGAATTACTATATTATAATATGTATTATTTTATGTTTACCTCTATAACAACAGATAAAATATATAAGTTTTATATTGATTGTATACTTATCCTGCTTGAGGTTAGGTAATCTATAGAATACCTATATAGTTATTGTATGTGTTTTATACTTTTACTGCTCATTTTTGGCAATCTATAGAATACCTAGGATTTCTATATAATACCGGATTCAACACTTTGCCGGTAACATATATATGTATAATGTATCAAAAAAAGGTTTTGCCCGCACTAATAATATATCTGAAGCATTCAACAATAAATTTCAACATATTGTCAGGATTAAACATCCAAGTATATATATTTTTATTGAATCGATACAAATAATTAATTCTACAACTATATCTTTGAGAAAGAACGATGAAAATGTTTTTTTAAATAATTTTTTAAAACCAATAAGTGATAGAGAAAAAAATATTGTATATCCGTTTGTAATAGTTTTGACATTAACTTTTCTAAAGATGAACTTTTGAATTATTTGTATTCCTTAAGTCTTGCTGTAAAACATCGATGAACCATCGAGGCTTAATTTTTGCGAGATATTATATTAATTTTGATTAAAAAAGGTTATTTGGTATTTAAGTAGGTATGTATCTATCTTTTGAATTTTTTTTTTTTGTTTATTTGAATTATATAATATGCTACGTTTTAACAATAAATTTCAACACATTGTTAGGTTTAAAAATCCAAGTATTAATATTTTTATTGAATCAATACAAATAATTAATTCTAAAACGATGATATCATTGATAAAGAACAATGAAAATGTTTTTTTAAAACGAATAAGTGAATGAGAAAAAAATATTGTATCCGTTAATAGGAACGCTTTATGTTAAAAAAATATTTTGTAGGTATTTAACTTTCAAGGACCAATTGTCCGTGTATAAAATTATGACGGGGGCCAATTGTCCGGGGACCGATTGTCCTAAATCCGAAGTTATCGATGAACTCTGAGCATCCAAAAAAATAGAAAACGGGATTTTGTATTATAACTAATTTTTTTGTTTGTCGTATTAAACACGGGATTGGCGTTAGTATGAATTTAAAATAAATGCTATTAGGTACAATTTGTGTTAATTCTTATTCCACCTTGATCCACACTAATCTCAACAAGTTAGGGGATTTTAAAAATGTATATTATGTTCGTATTTATGGGTGTACCCATTAATATATATATCACCCCCCCCCCCCCACCTAGCAAAATTCCTAAATACGCCACTGTGCTGTACAGTAGGTTTCAAGCGGTAAAGCACGATTGAGCATAAAACGTTTGAGCATAGACCTTTTTAGCAACACGATTGAGCATAGTATATTTTATGCGATGTTGCCACATTCACGTTGCCAACATTTTGTAATTTATTATTTTCTCGTATTATTACACCAATTATTATGATATCTGACGCGAGCCGTGAGCTTTATCGACTTTATCAATTTTATCGACAATGTTATCGATTAATAAATTAGTTCCGGAGCAAAACGACGTTTTAAACATTTAGCATTGGGGGAAAATATAAGATAGTTAAGATACAAATCCAAAATTATTATAGAAATAATATCAGTGTTCGATCACCTGTATAGTGTATAGTGCGTGTATACTTAGTGCGTTTTTCTATTTTTTTAAAATATGGATATAACAATTATTTTATCGGAAAGAGGCAAAGAATTGGCCCTAGTTAATTTATACAAGTATAAATTAATTGGAGAGCGAAAAAAAGACAATATTTTGAGATGGAGGTGTACTAATAATAAATGTTCGGCAATAATGTTCTCGGGTTTAGATAAACGTAAAGTGATTGAAACTGCTGGACAACATAATCACGATAAAAATTCTATTGAGAAAATAGAAACACAAGTTTTAAGAGAAAATTGCAAAAGAAAAGCTGAAGAATCAATTTCCACACGGCCACTTAAAATTATTCGCACCGAACTTTTAAATTCTTCTTCAACATCAAATTTAAACAATCAAAATATAAGAAATGTACGGAAAGCAATGTATGATAAACGGAAGCAGACCTATCCTAAATTACCAACTTCTTTGGATGAAACAATTCATCAATTAAGTGACTTAAAAAATGAAAAATGTTTTAAATATAAGGGTCAACAATTAATTTACATGCCGACTGATGATAATTTTGTATGTTTAACTACAGAACAAAATCTACAATTTATGACAAATAATTGTACTGAGTATTTTGGCGATGGCACATTTAATTATGCTCCAAAATATTTTATTCAATTGTACACAATACATGGATATAAAAATGGATACTACTTACCACTTGTTTACTTTTTTTTACAAAATAAAACTAGGTCTACTTATATTAAAATGTGGCAATTTTTAAATAATTTATGTTTGAAATTATGCGAAAAAAGTTTGCAAATTAACACATTTCATGTTGATTTTGAAATTGGAGCTCATCAGGCAATTACAGACGTGTTTGGAAATATTAAAATAATTGGATGTAGATTTCATTTAGGACAATCATGGTGGAAAAAAGTAAGAAACAATTATATAATATAGTACTTTTTTACTAAAATATAATAATTTGTTTGTAGATTGTTGGCGAACCTTCTCTCAGAATAGCATACATGGACAACAGTAATGAACTAGGGAAATGGTTAAAAATGTTTTTTGGTTTGGCGTTTATTTCCCCAGAAGAAGTAGTTGATGCATTTCACGAGTTAATATCAATTTGTCCAAATGATGACGGTTTCATATTTTCTGATTACATTCTACACAACTATATTGAAGATCACTGCCAGTTTCCTCCAAATATTTGGGCGGAAATTCCTTCGCTAAACCCAAGGTTTTTACAATATTTTTTAAAACTTATTATAAAAACTTTTTTACTAATTTGTATTGTTTTATTTAATTTTTTTTAGAACGACCAATGCAGCTGAAAGCTTTCATCGCACGTACAATTCACAGTTTTATTCACCTCACCCCCATGTTCATGCAGTCGTTAGGGTATTGATCGAAACACAAGCGGAAACATCGACTAAGATCAATTCAATTCGACACAAGCCTGGAAAATTACAACCCGCAAATGATATTTTTTTGTCATGTTATATTTTGAATTATTATAATTATTTAAATAAATGTTTTTATACGATACAGTTCAAAATTGAAAATGGCAACGTTGCAGAGTTTTTTATGCTCAATCGTTTTGGTTTTCTTTTGTATTTAAATTTCCTTTGATACGCCGACAATTTATGCTCAATCGTGTCACAAAAAAGGTGTTTTATGCTCAATCGTGTCGCAGCCGGTACTATGGTCCCATCTAATGGAATTTAAATATCGAAATGATTACTAGGCATAATAACTTTGTAGTAGTATTATAACCAATTGATGAGTGATGTCGTACTTTTTAGGTGGATTTATTGGAATGTTTAAATGCATCTACCTACGTAAATGCGATTAAGTATTTTGTAAGTATGTCTTTTATGTGTGACTGTGTCTATATATAATGTATATTTCGTTAACGAAGTGTCTTATATTGATATGTAAGCTGTATAACAAAATAAGATGTACGCGATGTTATATATAATATGAAAGTACCTATTTATGTATGAATACTGTATATATCTATGTATGCACTATGTAAATGCACTATGCAATATGTAAGTTTTATAATATGTTTAGGTGTTTGTTAATTGTTATAATGAATATACCTAATAATACTTTTTAAAATATTGTGTTACACGGTGGAGCATGTAGAAATGCCCGCTTAAACTGATGAAATTTCCCTGTAAAAAGGTGCTCAGAATAGTATACATATGTATACTACTTGTGTATGTATGTATATAATATGTAAGTATCTAAATATGTATGGACTTTTCTATGGGTATATGAGTGTATGTGTATGCGCTAGAGAAAGGGATGAACGAAACTCATCGACATCTGTAAATTGCTGAATTTATATAGTTCTGTATGTTGTCAGCATAGGCATAATTTTTTCGCAGGGTATGCCGGTATTTTTAAACATATTTAGCTCAATACAAAAAATAATTCCCCAAAAACTCTTAAATCTTAATACGTACAAATAATTTGCCATATAATGCGAAAAGAAATTAGCATGCATTTTATTTAGCTAATTTATTGGTTTTAGATATTTTAATTTGAAAAGTATATATCAGTGGTGAATTCTCCAGGCATGCTCAGCATGTACCGCACACACCGCATGCTTAACAATAAAAACGTAATTAATAAAATACAAAAATAATTTTGTCATCAATAATTTAATATTATGTACTGTGATTTCATTCCAATAAAGTAACAGTATAAAAACCTACAGACATTTGATCATATTATAATAATATAATAATGAAAAAAATTGATAATCTAATCAATCGAAATTTTTTTTTTCGAAGTTGTAGGTAGTATGAAAATAAGCAATAACCGCAGAGGCTTGAATGTTCTGGTGGCAAAACCCGCAATTCTCATGAAAATGGTGGATTTTGATTTCAATTATAATATTATCATGAGTTAGCAATCTGTTTTATTATTTCTATGTACCTGTGATGATTAAGAAAATATAATTATGAAATCGAATTAATATT
>NW_021771263.1:14840-16170 GCF_005508785.2 Acyrthosiphon pisum | reverse complement strand
CAATCCGACTGCGTCGAATCGCGGACAACTTTCATTAGGTACTGTCACCGAAAACGCAAAATCATGTCATAAGTTTTGTGTAAAAAAAATTCAAAACATTTCGGGAGTCCATGCGAATCATATAGCCACCCTATTTTTTAGGTGTCTAGCAGGTCAGTCAACTCAGTTATCCGAGTAGGCAATCCGACTGCGTCGGATATCAGACAATGTTTGGCGACGACTGAGTCACGTTATCAGGTGTGCGACCCGACTGCGTCGAATCGCGGACGACATTCATTACTGTCACCGAAAACGCAAAATCAAGTCATAAGTTATGTGTAAAAAAAATTCAAAACATTTCGGGAGTCCATGCGAATCATGTAGCCACCCTATTTTTTAGGTGTCTAGCAGGTCAGTCAACTCAGTTATCCGAGTAGGCAATCCGATTTCGTCGGATAGCAGACAATGTGCGACGGTCGGGTCACGTCATCAGGTATGCAATCCGACTGTGTCGGATCGCGGACGACGTGCATTACTGTCACCGAAAAAATTAAGTAAAAAATTACGTGAAAAAAAATTCTAAACATTTCGCTCTACACTCTCCGCGATGTCAATCCGCCCTGGGACTCGTCGCTAACGAACAACGGCCGCGGGCGGCCTATACATTGAGCGGGGAACGCGAATAATTGGCCCACGGGGAGATCAGCTGACGTTTTAAAAAGGGCTAAAACTCGACATTTTGACAAACTATCGATAAACTCGGCCGCGCGGCTGGCCCGTCGGGAACGAATACGGCCGCGCGCGGACCTATAAAATATTTAGCCGGCAACCCGAATAAAATCCTAACGGGTTCGTACAAATGCCGTAAAAGCAGTAGGTAAGACTTGAACATTTTCGTCATGATAAGGCGGATGTGATAGCGAAAGGTAAATAACGAAAAAAAAACGCCGCCAGTCATCCCCACCGACGCCTTCCCTACTTAAGAACTGGAGTCAAATCTATAACTCTTAAACCGTTGCGCCGTCCCGAACGCGATTAAACTTACCTACGGTATAGTCGAGTCGACTCGAGCTAGGATATTTTATTATATAATTAATATTTATACATTTATTCATTATATAATATATATTATACATGTACCTACCTACCTACAGACCAATATCCTACAGTGGCTATATCGTGTATATTTATGCCAAATATAATATATAAATACCGATAAAAGGAAGGGTGACCGAGTAGGCATAAGACAAAAGGCAGTGAAATATAATATTATTATTATAATAACGCAGTTACATGTAAATAAATAAAAATCGAACTTTTCGACGCCTGTATTTAGGGCCTGTATATAGTA
>NW_021771263.1:10893-12282 GCF_005508785.2 Acyrthosiphon pisum | reverse complement strand
AAGCGTTCGGCGTCCCGGTGAATTGCGAACGCGGTTCGCACGTCCGCTTCGGGCGTCGGAGCGGGCGATTACGCCGCGTCGGACGCCGGACGACTGGCTTCGCCGACCTCGGACGTCGAAAACGTGATATTCGCGAAAAAAATCACACCTCCCGACGCACGTATTTACGCCTGTATATAGCGATACCTACTCGACGGCGGAGCCGCGGGACATCCGCTTTCCGCGACCCCGCTCCGCCCCGGGACTCATCCCGGTGGAAGTGCGGCCGCGCGCGGCATATAGATTTAGCGGGGAACGCGAATACGTCTTCGCCGGGGACGTGCGAAGTCCGTAAGGGCAGTAAACTCGAATTTTGAAAAAAAAAAATGAAGAAATTTTCTATAATTAATAAAATACCAATACGGCGTAATCAAAAAATCGAACTTTTCGACGCATGTATTTAGGGCCTGTTTATAGTAAAACTCGATTTTTTTAAAAATTTATCGATAAACACGCGCGACGCGGCATTCGGTTTGCACGTTATCTCCTCCGCGGCGGGCCCGCCGGAAACCATGTACGGCCGCGCGCGGGCTGTAAATTTAGCGGGGAACGCGAACAAGGTCCGAACGGGGACGCAGGAAGCGGGTAAAGACGAAAAATCTAAAGAAATTGATACATAAATTATTTATATTAATAGATGATTAAATGTTTTAAATTTCTTCGTAAATATACCATTTTTTCCCCGGTTTCCTATTTTTCTATTTATAAATATAAAAAAATACCAATTTCTCGGTAAATATACGTTTTTTTTTCCTGATAATATTTTCTATTGTGTAAAATTTATATACCTTTTTTTTTCTGATAATATCTGATAATATTTTCTATTGTGCATAATTTATAAAAGAAGACCCGGGAGACCGCCCATGGAATTTTTCAATTGGCCCTCGTTCACGCCGACTTTAAACCAAAGACCCGGGAGACGCGAACCGAATTTTTTCATTGGCGGTTCCCTAAAAAGTACAAGATTTCGACACGGGCGGCGCCACACGGGTCTCCGTTTTATAGTTAAGGACTAGCTCTCCGAGCGTCGTTGGGGGAGACCCCCAAACCCCCCCGAGTTGGCGAGGAGTGTTGGCGTTGTCGGAAGCCGCAGTGGTCTCGTGGTCCGGTCGTCGGTCTCAAGCAAGGTGTATGGGCGATGTGGAGGTCTGGTGATAAGGAACAGTGATAAGGTTAGGACCACTGTGGTTCGGGGCGGTATTTCGAGCAGGCCGGGTCGCAGCGCAGCGGACAAAGTCTTAAAGTATTTTCGAAAACGCCGCCGGAAATTCGAAATCCCGTAAAAAAATCATATAGCCGCTGCTATTTTTTTGGTGTCTAGCTGGTCAGTCACCACAGTTGTCCAGGTAG
>NW_021771263.1:8350-10793 GCF_005508785.2 Acyrthosiphon pisum | reverse complement strand
TTTCCTTTGGTAGCTTCTTTTATCACTTAATGCAATCTCTTCGAAGTTGCGCTATTTCTTCAGACCACCAGTAGATTGGTGGTTTGTTATGCTTGCCATTTCTCCTCGGCATGCATTTGTCTGCAATATGTGTTAGCTTGCTGCAGTAATTCTCTGCTCCAGCTGCCGCGGTCTGACAGCTTGCTTGCCTTGAGTCACTTTCTGCTTTGACTATTTGTTTAAGTTTTCCCATATCTAGCTTCTTGATTTGCCATCCTGTACATACTTGTTGTGCTCTGCGCGGGCTATTTTCCTTTACTTCATACATTATATACCTATGTAGACTAAGAGACTCTTCGTCCAAGACTCTCCAATTCCTTACATGGGGCATTAAGTTTTCGCTGGCCAGAGTGATGTCTATGTGTGTTCGAGAAGCTCCTCTTACAAAGGTTGGTTCATTTCCTATGTTGCATATATTGAGGTTTGTTGTTGCTATCATGTCAGCCAGTATTTCACCTCTTTTGTCTTCTTTGGGGCTGCCCCAGCTGGGGGAGTGGGCATTGAAGTCCCCGGCTACCAAGGTCGGTACCTTTGATGTTCTAATACTGTTTTCGAGTCTCGTCACAAAGTCTATGAAATTCACTATGCCCGTGTTTGTGCAATGGAGTTAGTACGCCCATTTGCCCGCGCCTCGGTTTAGCGGAGTGAAAGTACTTTGAAGGTTCTGCCCTCAGAAGCGAAAAGCGAAGTCTTGTCAACTTTGTAATAGCATTCACAACTTGATTGACGACAAGAGCAAAACACACCCAGTGTATAACTCGGAAGTTCATTAGAACAAGAGTGTCTGCATTAGTCTCACTCAACCTGCATAATAAGAGTCGGGAGCAGGCCCCGACAACAAGCAACCTGGATAATAAGAGGTGGGAACAGGCCCCGCTATACTCGGAATCAGACGAATTAGAAGATGTCTGGATCCGCCCACACATTAGGGCAAGGCGTGCCCAAAGCCGTCCTGCCATCCACGAGGCCCGTGGAAGCGATGGCGGCAATGATTTCGAAGCCAATCCCGGAAGTTGGTTCAACATCCCTCAGATTGGGAGTAATGCAACCTGGGACCGACGTTGCTACAAAAGTTGGTTCAAAAACGCAATCATATACTTCGTGGGATTGTGCTTCGCGCTCTTTTGTAGCATCCTACTATTACAATGGAGTAGGGGTAGCTCGTCCCAGAGCGAGGAGGGCCCTGGTACAAGAGGAGGGCGGTCTGCCGGAACCAGACGTTCCGACAGAGGAGGAGGTCGAGGAATGGGGAGACGTGGACAGGGACATGCACGCAGACGGGAAGAAGCTGTTTTATCGAGCCGCAGGACTCGTAACCCGGAAACAACTCGCGACGGTACGTGTTCAACGTCTAATAATGGGGAATGGTGCGCATGATAGACAACGGAGAGGTGCGAACCCAGCACAGCCGCGAAGCCGACATCTGCCCACGGCATCAGCTGCCGCTGCAGCTGTTACCGCAGCTGCAACGCCGGCCGCAGCAGGCACACCAACAGCGCAGGCTCTAACATCGCCTGTCGGTATAGATGCGTATTACGCAGACTTAACACAGGACGAGGCTCAGTTCTTAGCAGATTGGAGCCCAGCGGGAAGAGACATAGAAGATGCGGTTGGACTGGGTGTTTATGTGGTATCCTACAGACCCGTACCCGGAGGAAGGTACATGTATTTGACCAGACAAGGCGTGCTCCCACAAAACGCCCATAATGCGACAGAAGCGCATATCAATGGCAACCTCGCCGGCATCGGAGTGCAGATAACCTCTTCATTATTAATTATCATATTTTTGTATTACGACTTAGATTATTTTCGTTGACGACGTATTATGGGACTTAGAGAATATTCGAGCAATCGCTTATTTTCTAAGGGCCCGTTTTACAATCATAGTTTAAACCTCGGTTGGAGTTTAAACCTGGTTCAAATCAAAATGGGCGTATTACAATATCTTAACCGTGGTTTAAACTGAAGTTCACTTGAACCACCGATTTCAGTGAGTTAACCGGGGATCAACGTTGATCTGCGATTTGATTGGCTGCCAGCTATCAATGGAAATGGCAATTCATTAATGTTGATTACAGGGAATTCTGTTAAATTTAAATTTCGTTGATTTTCACAATTGCAATTGCTTCTTTGCTGCAACTACGCTATTTCGTTGTCCGACATTCTAACTTTTGAAAAATTATGATGGATACCAAAAGAACCCCAAATTTCACCAGCCAAGAAGAAGAGATGCTGCTTCTACTGGTATCAAAATATAAAAGTATTCTTGAATGCAAGACCACTGACAACATACAGAACAGGTAGGTATCCCACAAAATTGTACCTATTAAATACAATTGTCATGATTATTTTATACTACCTACCCGTTATTTAAACATAGTCATCTATTCAAGTATAAATGCCA
>NW_021771263.1:6186-7278 GCF_005508785.2 Acyrthosiphon pisum | reverse complement strand
CATGAAAGGAAAATGAAAAAAAAAATCGATCCGACGCGGCCGCCGCAAATCAAATCGAATCCCGGCGTCCGGTTCGAAATCACGACCCCCGGGTCAAACGCCCTACGCCTAACCGACCTGCCTACTACTGAGTTGACAATTAGAGTCAAATCAATGACTGTTAAAGCGTTTCGGCGTCCCGGTGAATTGCGAACGCGGTTCACACGTCCGCTTCGGGCGTCGGAGCGGGCGATTACGCCGCGTCGGACGCCGGACGACTGGCTTCGCCGACCTCGGACGTCGAAAACGTGATATTCGCGAAAAAAATCACACCTCCCGACGCACGTATTTACGCCTGTATAAAGCGATACCTACTCGACGGCGGAGCCGCGGGACATCCGATTTCCGCGACCCCGCTCCGCCCCGGGACTCGTACCGGTGGAAGTGCGGACGCGCGCGGCCTATAGATTTAGCGGGGAACGCGAATACGTCTTCGCCGGGGAACGCGAATACGTCTTCGCCGGGAACGTGCGAAGTCCGTAAGGGCAGGAAACTCGAATTTTGAAAAAAAAAAATGAAGAAATTTTCTATAATTAATAAAATACCAATACGGCGTAATCAAAAAATCGAACTTTTCGACGCATGTATTTAGGGCCTGTATATAGTAAAACTCGATTTTTTTAAAAATTTATCGATAAACACGCGCGACGCGGCACTCGGTTTGCACGTTATCTCCTCCGCGGCGGGCCCGCCGGAAACAAAGTACGGCCGCGCGCGGCCTGTAAATTTAGCGGGGAACGCGAACAAGGTCCGAACGGGGACGCAGGAAGCGGGTAAAGACGAAAAATCTAAAGAAATTGATACATAAATTATTTATATTGATAGATGATTAAATGTTTTAAATCTCTTCGTAAATATACCATTTTTTCCCCGGTTTCCTATTTTTCTATTTATAAATATAAAAAAAAATACAAAATTCTCGGTAAATATACCTTTTTTTTTCCGATAATATTTTCTATTGTGTATTATTTTATAAAAGAAGAGACCCGGGAATTTTTCAATTGGCCCTCGTTCACGCCGACTTTATACCAAAGACCCGGGAGACGCAAACCG
>NW_021771263.1:5212-6086 GCF_005508785.2 Acyrthosiphon pisum | reverse complement strand
ATTGTTCAAGTTTACCTCAAATACATTGGCCTGGTTATAATTATTTAGGACCGGGAACAAAGTTAGAAAAAAATAAAAAACCTATAAACAAATTAGATGAAGCTGCGAGAGAACATGATTATTTTTATAAAGATAATAAAGATACTAAAACAAGACATATTGCTGATAAAATTTTAGAACAAAAAGCAATGGAAAGATTTTATGATCCTCATAGTTCTATAGGTGAAAAAACTGCAGCCTTTTTTACAGCAAATGCAATGAATGCTAAAAGACGATTTGGAATGAATAAAAATAAAAATAAAATAAAAAAATAAAAAATTGGAATTACTTTTAACGTTGGTTGAACAACAACATAAAATATTACATATGATTAATGAATACAATAACACTGACAGCGACAATGATAGTGATGATGATGATGTTAAGAATTTTAAACGACTAGAAAGAATTAAATTTAAAAAACATAAATAATAATTATTTTTTAAACATATAATACTTACGAAGTATTATATATTTATATAGGTATTTATATATTATAGTACCTATAAAGTGTTGTATAATATTAATAATAATAATAATAATATATATATATATCAACGTTAGACTGATTATTTTTTAACATCCGGTATTGAATATCTTATCATTATATATATATATATGTATAATTTATATTATGATGTTTTTTTATCGAATTATTTAAATAGTGTTTAAATACTTATTATACATACCCTAGTGTTGTAGCTCAATGGGTTAACGCGTTTGATTTAAATGTGTTCTTTGTCGGATTGAAACTAGTGGGAGAATGTGTGGCGCCCATATTCACCTACTAATTTCATCAGGCTTTGAGATGTTTACGGTAGATTGTATAGGTGGG
>NW_021771263.1:1932-3660 GCF_005508785.2 Acyrthosiphon pisum | reverse complement strand
AAATTTCTTTTTTAATACATTTTGCAATTAAATATGCTATTTCGATTTTTATTTTTGATAGAACAATTCTATTAAAAAATATTTTGCGGATTTTGCATTTCAGATTTTTGAAAAATATTTTAATAATTATTGCGTTTCACGATTTCAATAATTAAAGGAATATTGCATTTCAATTTCTATGAAAAATATTTTAGGAAATATTGCATTCGAATGAAAGTGTACCATAGTGACCCACCTACTACTCCCATACATATATTGCATTAAATTGTTTCTTGTAAATGGTATTGTAAAATTGTAATAGTACTACCACTACTATTCACAGTGTCTGACACCCTTACCTTATAATTTATTATAGTTTATATATTAAAGTATTATACGTACCTAATAACCGTTCAAATGTGTTATAAATTGTAATGTTGTGCCTTGTGAAACATAACGACGACTAGAAATTAAGGTTATTACTTAGGTTAGGTTTTATTAAAGTTGACTGTTGTTCAATTTAGTTTTTAATTTATCACCAATAATTCAAGTTAGTTACCTACCTACCTATCCACTTAAGAATTAATTTATGTAATACATAAACATTACATTTGAAAAATAATTTTTTTAAATTTCTTTATTAAACTAAAAAAAAAAACTAACTTCTACTCTAACTTAAGTTGCTATTTTTACCAAACTAACTTTTAACTAAGTTGAGAAATTTGGTAAATTTCCGAAAATAACTCATATTCTAACTTAGTTACTTTTTTTTATTAAAGGAACTTAACTTTAACTATTTGAAAAAATGGACTAACTTACCCATTTTTGAATATTTGAGGTACCTAATGTCGTTATGGGTACCGTCGAAGCACGATTCAGTCTAGTGCACGGACATAACACCAAAATATTATTTCAATTGGTTTTTCATTTTTTCCTCATGAACTGTCCTGTCTAGTTACCAGATACCAAACAAAGTTTAAAAACAGTTCAAAGTAAAGTTAGCATTTTCCATGCACCCATCGATCCGTTTAACCGACCTCAACCCCATTAAATTATTACTCGTGCAGGTACATATTTGTAAAATGAAACTTTTTACAATATTGCAGATTTGTTTATGTTATAGCTGTGCTTTATACTACTTTAATCCAGTTTTTCCTATTTTGTTTTATTATTATTTTGTATACATTTAGTTAGTAAAAGAAAAATACTTCTGTTAGTATAAAAACTAATTTCTAAATATTATGTAGTATTAAGGTCCATTCCCACTGCTCCGGCCCGGGTCCGTGCCGGAATCCGTCCGGGTGCAAGAAAACAATTATCTATTGAGTTTCAAATACGACCGTTCTCACTTATCCGGGACGGGTCCGGGCCGGGCGTCCGTGCGCGATCTGGGTCTGGAAATTATCGTCGGAGACGATTCTCTTTCCGGGTTCCCGGACGTGTTCAGCCCGGAATCGACATGTCCGGACAAGTGTGAACGGTGAAACGGAACGGAGACGTGTGGTCTCCGGGCATTAATTCATTATTTCACCACTGACTGTTGAAAAGTAATCGGTACCATCGACAATAATATATTTTTTGGGCAATAAAAAAATGGATTCTGAAAAATTGATTGAATTAGTGCGAGAACATCAAGGTTTATATGACTTGAGCCATCCCAAATACAGTGATGCAAATTGGAAAGACCTAAGATGGAAAGAGATTGGCCAAGTTCTTAATCAATCTGGTAAGTTGAGTGTATATAATTAA
>NW_021771263.1:1078-1882 GCF_005508785.2 Acyrthosiphon pisum | reverse complement strand
AGGCAATCCGACTACGTCGGATAGCAGACAATGTTCGAACGCCTAGTCACGTCATCGTGTATGCGATCCGACTGCGTCGAATCCCGGACAACTTTCATTACTGTCACCGAAAACGCAAAATCAAGTCATAAGTTATGTGTAAAAAAAATTCAAAACATTTCGGGAGTCCATGCAAATAATATAGCCACCCTATTTTTTTGGGTGTCTAGCAGGTCAGTCACCTCAGTTATCCGAGTAGGCAATCCGACTTTGTCGGATAGCGGATAGTGTACGACGACGCCGGGTCACGTCATCAGGTATGCCATCCGACTGCGTTACCTCATTTATTACTATCACCGAAAACGAAAAATTATATCATAAATTACATGAAAGGAAAATGAAAAAAAAAATTCGATCCGACGCGGCCGCCGCAAATCAAATCGAATCCCGGCGTCCGGTTCAAACCAAGACCCCCGGGTCAAACGCCCCTACGCCTAACCGACCTGCCTACCTACTGAGTTGACAATTAGAGTCAAATCAATGACTGTTAAAGCGTTTCGGCGTCCCGGTGAATTGCGAACGCGGTTCGCACGTCCGCTTCGGACGTCGGAGCGGGCGATTACGCCGCGTCGGACGCCGGACGACTGGCTTCGCCGACCTCGGACGTCGAAAACGTGATATTCGCTTAAAAAATCACACCTCCCGACGCACGTATTTACACCTGTATAAAGCGATACCTACTCGACGGCGGAGCCGCGGGACATCCGCTTTCCGCGACCCCGCTCCGCCCCGGGACTCGTACCGGGTGGAAGTGCGGACGCGCGC
>NW_021771263.1:0-1028 GCF_005508785.2 Acyrthosiphon pisum | reverse complement strand
GGTCGATAGGGCAATCGGTAGGGCCAACTTCACGCTAAAAAACTACCCCTGTTGGGTCGGGGGATGACTTGCAAATTCTAAGAATGGACTTGCAATTAATTGCAATTACCGAGGAACGTTTTGGTACAGGTTTGGGGTCGATAGGGCAAATCGGTAGGGCTACGTGAAGTTGGCCCTTACTTTCTTGTTTTTTGTTTCCTGACGAAACTACTAACTTGCAAATTGTATTAATGGACTTGCAATTACTTGCAAATAACTTGCTAAATATTGATTTATGTTTGAAGTTTTTAGCATTTAGTCGGAGGGCCAACTTCACATACGTGAAATCCACCCAGCTAATAAAGCGGTGAATTTCGCAGTGTAAAATCCACGGTTTAAGATAGACTGGTGGCGCATCGACGTATGTTAAGCTTACTGACCAAGTGACTATGCAATGTACTGACATAAACTGACTGACAGTAAGTGCCATCTAGCGTTGACGCCTATAAGCTTTACTAAATCGTGCTAAGACAGTAATTTTATTTTGCAATGATGTTAATTATGACTATTGTTAACTTATTTTTAATCTCTCTAGGTATCTCAAACCTCAATATTATTCACTGAGTGTCTGTTCCACTTTAGGTCTTTGCACATTGTCAACCATTTACTATTCTACAAACTACAATATTAACGTTGTTTAATTGTATTACATACTTACTAGGTACATATAATTTACAACACATTTTTATAGGAAATCGTTTTAAAATAAATCAAGCAAATAAATTTGTTATATATTATATTATTTTAATTAGATACTTAAATAGTAAATTTGTAAATTACAACTAACACAAAAAGAATAATCATGACATATTATGCAATTTAAATTAGTTAGATAAGTAAGTGATTAAGAATTTATAATAATAATGATACTTGTGAAATACTGAAATCTTAAAAATATATTTAATTAATTAATCCTCTAATATCAAGAAATAATAATACCAATCTAAAAGTTAAACTTCTAATTTACAAAACCCTCCTGAAACCTATTT
>NW_021771262.1:4079-6026 GCF_005508785.2 Acyrthosiphon pisum | reverse complement strand
ATTAGTTCTAAAAACAAAATCTGATTACTATTATTATAACTTATTACTTTATCAATTTGTAAATTATAATGAATACATTTCCTAGAATTTATAGAATTAAACATTTCTGGAGACCCATTAGAATTGACTCACGACCAATTATTAGTGTATTGTGTGCAGTAGAAAATGCTTTTTGTGTTTGTCGAATTAAAATTAATATTTTATACAATAGTGTATATTATTTGGCGGAGTGTCGAACATTACTCTCGTGAATGTTTTAAATATTATCATCGAAATCCGTGGATATTTGATG
Organism: Acyrthosiphon pisum; assembly: GCF_005508785.2. Classification (NCBI taxonomy): domain Eukaryota; kingdom Metazoa; phylum Arthropoda; class Insecta; order Hemiptera; family Aphididae; genus Acyrthosiphon; species Acyrthosiphon pisum. The sequence goes on along the minus strand of NW_021771262.1, from coordinate 5,734 downwards.
TTACATTTTTTTAATTAAGCAGTTAAGCAAGCTAATTTAGAATTGTTTTTTTAATAGTAGAAAAAAAATATATCAATCATTTTTTATAGTAAATAAATACGAGTTTTATTGTAATTATTTAATGAACATGGGCGCCACAAGACTGATATTTTTGGGGTTGCACAAGTTGTAAATAACTGTCTGACCCCATACATTTAACACTGTTTATAATATATTAGCAATAATCTCAAATGTATAATTATGTACCGATATTTTGATATGATTGAAACAGTAAAAGATTAATAAAATAAAACAATCACATGATTTTTCTGTCCTGTAAATGTTATTTATTTAAATTACTGCTAGTTCAGACTTCGGGATTTCGTGGTCCACCTCTCAATCACCTAAATCGCAATAATGCAATCGACAGTTATTTTTATTCAGTTGAGTACTTCTTAACTATAACTGATTTAAGCTAGAAGTACTTCTACGTAGAATGACTTGAAATCGGAAGACCTATATCGGTACTTTCTTGTATAGTATTTTATTTTTGTTTTTTTATAAATAATATACGTACTATATTAGTATAATACGTGTTATTATTTATTTAAAATTATTATAAAATATTCACAGTAACATAAAAATAGAAATATTTCGTTTTCATAAAATAGGCAGGCTTGTATCCTGCCAGTGTATAGATAAAGAAAAGTGTCTTTACTCTTTGCTCAGAGTCATTTCGTCAATTTATAATATAATATTATTATGATTTTTGTTACACAAATAAGTATAATAGCTACGTAGATCTGTGACCGGAGTAAATTATTATATACCTACTTCTTCATATATTGTATATACAGGGTCGGATTGGCATGGTATCAGCTCATCAAGATTTTCACTTCTAAGCGACCCATTTACGTATTCAGTGGACCGAAATTACGTCTATAATTATTACGAGCTTATAGGTGGCCAATCGTATTTTGAACATGAATTTATTTTCACTCACACTCACACGGACGGCCCACAATTAAGCGGCCCACCGAGATTTTCTCAGTAGCTCACCTGACCAATCCAGCTCTGACTGTTTATGTGATATGTCTGCAGTATGGAACAGTGGCACAGAACAAGAAAACGAAATACAGTTATAATGCGATCGATGACTATTAACATTACATTATGTTCTATACAACATAAAATAAGTATTAAAAGATTATTTTGTAAAATTAAGATACAAGTTATTACTGGGAAAATAATAGCGAAGTACCAATTGGTTAACCTATTATAATATTATAATCCTCATTGTACACTATACAGTATAATATAAGTATAGTAGACAATTTTTTGTATTTATTGATAATTTTCGCTTCAAAATATAACAGAAAAGGCTTTTTTTTTTTGGGGGAGGGGGTGTACACAATTACCCTATGTATCCCTCCTGCTAGTAAACATTGTTTTATTTATTAAAATTAACAAGTTGATATAAAACTGCTCATTTTAATTATTGAGTAGTAAAATTAAAGTGATCATTTTTTCGATCGTGAAATTTCTATGTATTATGCTATATTATAAAATGATATTTAAATATCACCACTTAGTTGTTAATTATATTCCATGAGAAAATGGTGTACCTATACGGCTGATAACAATAAATTGGTTGCCGTAATTATTATGACCGACAG
>NW_021771262.1:3177-3979 GCF_005508785.2 Acyrthosiphon pisum | reverse complement strand
GCATTATGTTGAACGCGAGGTTTAATCACACAAGTTTTTGTAATATGAATGTTGTCATTTTGCAGCGTTTAGAAATGTTATATCTAATATTAAGTTGATTCAAACAAAATATAAAAGTATAGGTAATAGGTATGTAAGTATGTTATTAGTTATTACCAAGGCTCGGAACTTTAAGCATATTTGTTTAGAAAGTGCATATTGAAAATCTGATTCGATACAAATTTGATTCATAGTACGTATATTACAAATAAAAAAATATTTATTGCATAATTTTGAATATTTGGTGATTTTTTGCACAAATTCGCATGTTTTAGGTTTAAGAACATTAATTATATGCATATAATATCATAGATTTAACGTAAACAATTTTTTTTTTAGAAATTTATACTTTTATTATAGTTTGACAAAATAAATGAATTCATCAACGGCTATTACTATTGCTCCTAAAAATAATATTATAATCTCTATAGTACTGAGAACTTGTAATAGTGACCGCTGACCGGCTGGTATTTATTTTTCTTCAAATTTACCACTGGATTAATATTTTGTACCATGATATAAATAAATTGTAAAATCGTAGGTAATTAAATACATAAGTGTACAGTGTTAATTTTTTTTCAGATACCTACCTAATTTAAATTTTTAAATTTTGTATGTAAAAGTATTTTATTCAATAAATTGCATATTTTTGCATATTTTTCAAATTTTTACCGCATATTTTTAAGTTCCAAGCCTTGCTTATTATTTATTATATAAATTTAAAAATATGAACAGGCACCTACATTAGTCAAAAATACAGATA
>NW_021771262.1:347-3127 GCF_005508785.2 Acyrthosiphon pisum | reverse complement strand
TTATACTTATTACTTTATCAATTTGTAAATTATAATGAATACATTTCCTAGAATTTATAGAATTAAACATTTCTGGAGACCCATTAGAATTGACTCACGACCAATTATTAGTGTATTGTGTGCAGTAGAAAATGCTTTTTGTGTTTGTCGAATTAAAATTAATATTTTATATTATAGCGTATATTATTTGGTGGAGTGTCGAACATTACTCTCGTGAATGTTTTCAATATTATCATCGAAATCCGTGGATATTTGATGTTAAATGTTTTTAATTAAGCAGTTAAGCAAGCTAATTTAGAATTGTTTTTTTAATAGTAGAAAAAAAATATATCAATCATTTTTTACAGTAAATAAATATGAGTTTTATTGTAATTATTTAAATTGGGTTCATGTAAACTCGGCCAGTGAAAAAAATGAAGTAACAGTATAAACTATACAATTTATATAATATACAGTTTATTATTAAACAAAAAAATCATAATTTCATAATAATAATTATCCTTATAAAATATGCCAAAAAATATAAAAAACTGAAAAATAAAATTAATAAATGTTCGAACAAATCATACAAATTGCAATGGTCAGTATGATGATAAAAAATAATGATAGACAAATAGACAATTGTGATAACTAATAATCAAAAAATATGTAGATATATTATATTATTTTGACATAATGTGTTATAATACTTTTAATATTTTAAACTGTAAACTAAAATTATGAGACGCAATTAGTAGATATTCAAAACCATTAAGTCTAATATAAATAAATTATTATAACTATTTAGTATTTATAGATTTCTCTAACACTATAATTTTATTTTCATTTTGAATTTTTGAGTTAAGACAAATATAATTTAGTTTTACATGAGGAAGGCCTTAATACTGGCGGAGTTTCCATATACCCATTATACAGCTAACAAAATACAACTGGCGGAGTTTACAATCGCCCATTTTACTATGGGTAAAATAAAGGAAACTATCGGTGGAATTTACACGACAAAAGGTTTAAAAAAGTTGCAATCGGTTGAAGTTATATGCGCCCTAAATATATACGATATACATCAATTTTATAATGTTTTAAAATAAACTTATATAACTATATATTACCGATATAAGATATTGCTTTGATGGAGGCTGCTAATGATGGAAACGTTTTAATAGTGTGTGGCAACTGTGTGGTGCAGAAGTACTTAGACATAGGTATAGTATTTTTTTGACGTTATATTTTTGTACTCAGGCCAGCCAGGCGCTATGTTGCCATTTACGCACTGGGTAAAAACACGAATATTAACTGCACATTATATTACTATATTTTTCTACTTTCCTATAGGCACTTGGTTTTATTCTTAGTAAATAGTAATATATATATTGTCAATACAGCACGTACGAGTACCTACAAATACAATATAATAATATACGCGTTTATTGTTAGCAGCACGTTTCCAAAATACTCAAAAGAACGATAAACTCCGAAATTTTTCGCCTTAGTAGAACGCTTATAATAACACTATTATAGGTAGTCTATAACTATCACCTGTGTCGACCTTTTCTTATTTTACAATAGTCTCCACACGGATATCATTTCCGTTTCCGGCCGCAATTTATTGTTGTACGGTTATTATAGTCTGCACATAAATATTTTTTTAATATTCATTTTTATTTTGATACATTTGTTTTGATGGTGGTTCTTGACCTGATATATTATACTGCTGAATTTTTAAATTGTTAATTCTTTCTTCATTTTGGAGTGCTTGTACAAAAAAAAATTGATGGACGTTTGGATGAATTAAGTGTAGACGAAAAACAATTGTGCTATCCTTCAACTGCAGTTATATACGCGAAATTCATAATAGTGTTATCGTGTTATAATGTTATATTATACCTAGGCCGGTGTTAGTGGATCTAATATTATATAAATTTTCTCTGTGTCAGGAATGGCAAGGTACAGTCAGTTTGACTAGTTAAATATATAAGATATCAGCTAAGAATTTTTTCTATATTGTTTCTGATTGCGGTGATATATATTATTATTAGAATTTATACATCATTTTGGCTTAGTCTGTGGTAAAAATAATAATGTATGGCGTACTAATTGTAAAATTGTAATAATAACGTTAATTTTATTTATGTTATGTAGCTTTCAAATATTATGGATAATATATTGCTGTAATAAAACTAAAACAACTCATTCGTATTAATTTATATTTAATAAAATAACTTATACCAATACTAAGGAACGACTTGAAAAGTAATAAGGCATTCAATTAAATATTAATATATTCCTATTTATTTTAATTTAAGTCCATTTGTCATGTAAATTTACACGGGAAAACACGTACTATGCATTCATGCATTGAACAGTCAAGTATAAGATTTGATATGATTTCAAAAAAAATGCATACCATAAAAACTCGTTTTTTTACAAAACGTTCAAATGTAATTTACGGTTTTTAGCTCACGCGGGTAGTATGTACATTATAGGTATACCATTAGGCATATTATCGTCATGTATAAATGTCTATTTCTGTGTATCTATACGTTATCTGTATAATCAAAGAAATGTACTAAAAAGTATTCTTTTTACAAAATTATAATGGTCCATACAACCAGACAGTTTGAGAACCACACTACTGGACTATAGGTACCTACTAGGCGGATAGTATGGGTATAGCTGTTGACAACGGTATAACAATAAACGCCTGGACGACTTCCTTCTCAGTAAAATACAACAATAAGTTTCGGTATACTCATGCACGTTCCTTTGTCTCGTCATTTTAC
>NW_021771262.1:0-297 GCF_005508785.2 Acyrthosiphon pisum | reverse complement strand
TTTTTTTTTAGATGATTAAAAATTAATTAAAAAAACACATTTTTGTTGTTAAATATTTCATTATTTTTAATACATATTTGGCAAAAATAACAACATAAATATTTACATATTTTGAATTTTTTATTACATAAAAATCCGCGCCCTAGTTATATTATATTCATTCAATATACAATGTTTTTTTATTGTCGGATAATATATAGGTAATAAGATATTATGCGCCGCGCGTCAGTGTGATCCTCCGCACCACCACCCTCACACTCAACCACCTCTACCGGGAATCACATTTTATAATTTTAT
>NW_021771261.1:18123-21676 GCF_005508785.2 Acyrthosiphon pisum | reverse complement strand
GAATGCAGGGATTGCACAACAATTTAAAGAAAAATTCGAAGATGTAGACGTATTACAAGCACAGAATAAAAAACTGACAGAAATAGCATTTTTAAAAAAAAAATAAACAATGGATTTTATATTTAATAACAAAAAGCGCATATAATGATAAGCCCACCTATGAAGACATTTTTAACACGCTACAAAATTTAAAACAGTTTTGCATAAATCAGTTAATATATAATTTGGGACTACCAAAAGTTTGTTCGGGGTTAGATAAAAAAGAATGGGATTTAATTTCAAAAATGATTAAATTCACGTTTCAAAATACAGATATTACAATAAGGATTTATAAATTAGAGTCCGAACATAAAATAGAATGCAAGTCAATAGCAACAACTCCGAAAACAAGTGATTCATCACCAATAAATATAATAGTTAATTCACATGATACGGAGAATAATCACGATATATCAATAGATTCTAACTTAAGGATTCAAATAAACAAATTAGCATTTTATCTTGGAATAGCAGAACAAACACCGACAGATGGAGACTGTGGGGCAAATGCGTTAAAAGTTTGTTTAAAAAACGAAGGACTACAATTGACAACGCTAGAAATCTTAAATAACATAGGAATACCAAGATGTAGATCGGGTTACCAACTCACAGATGACGACCTTGCATACTTGACGGATAAATATAATAAAAATTTAATTATTATAAAAGGCTATGATGAAATAAACAATAAAACAGTAAAAAACACGACAATAGTTTATTATAAGCCAAACCGATCATTTATAGGAATATTTCACAAAAACAATCATTGGACCCCGGGTAAAATAAACACTAATAATCAAATATTAACCGTACGTAATATGATAGTATTTACAGTAACACCTGACCTACAAACTATCAAAGAACAAAGAGAATAACACATAAAAAGTAGCAACACACAGCAAAATATAAAATACGACGGAGTGGATATTACACAAAACGGATTTGATGAGTTAACACATTATGTTGAACAAGAATTTGAAAACATGAACGAAAATTTTGCCGACACAATATTACCTCAGACAAGATTACAAAACACACTCGTAAAAAATAACGAAAACAATAAAACTATATGTAACATATCAAATTTAACAGATAGTAAAAATTAGAATTTGATATTAACCCTGAGTTGTAAACAAATCAAAAAGTAAAACTAAAAAATATATTGATAAGATTCGCGGATTGTAATATTGTATTGCACAACATGATTTGAACCTAGGAACCATTGATATTGGAGATATACCAATACCCACATTAACTGATGACCAAGTAAATTTACCACCATATAGATTGGCATTATGCGAATGGAACCTATGTAAAACTAAGATTCATATTATTTCCTCAATCTGTGAAATAGATAAATAAAACGAAAATAATTATACCATTTCAAACAAGGTCATTCATCAGTATGGAACTTATTTATACGCTTTAATATTAGGCTATATAATTATTCATATAATGATAAAAAAACTAATAGGGTGTTATGTAGGGGAAACAAATAAAGAAATTATGAATTGTCAAAGAATAAGGCTTAGAGAAAAGTGTTGAGATAGAATAGTGTAATAAAAGTAATATTATTAAATAATCATTTGTGTACTTTTATTTTTTAGCATAAGGATAAATTTAATTTTTAATTAAAAAAAAACTAAGATTCATAATATTTTCTCAAACTGTGAAATAGGGAAAGAAAACGAAAATAATTATACCATTTCAAACAATGACATTCATCAGTATGGAATTTATTTATACGCTTTAATATTAGGCTATATAAATTATGAATAGTCAAAGAATAAGGTTAAGAGAAAAGTGTCGAGATAGAATAGTGTAATAAGAGTAATATTATTAAATAATAATTTGTGTACTTTTATTTTTTAGCATAAAGATAAATTTAATTTTTTTATTTTTCAATAACAACCACAAAAAAAAGTGTAAGCAAAAAAAAAAAAGGTGAGAAAATTTACAAATTGAGGCGACTACGACCGAACTATAAACCTCGAATCCAAGATATATTATAGTGGTTCAATCAAGACCTTTCATGACGCCGAGGTCATAGCTGTACAGCGTTTACCAATCCGCGGACAGACAACGATAATAGACCTCCATGTTTCAGCACTGGTCGAGGCCTAGAGGGACCGTTGACATCCAAACGACGGGACGGATGAAGAATAATTTCGAACACTAATATCGTACAAGGGTATGATGAGGATTTATATTGTAAATTTATTATAAGACATATATGTATATCATGTAAAAAAAAAATTATTAAAAAAAAAAAAGAGAGCGTGTGAAAACTGGAAAAATCTGGAAAAATGGGAGAGGACGTTGATTCTTTTATAGAAGATTTTGATTTAGCTGCTTTAATAAATAACTGGGGTGAAATAGAAAAAAATTATGTTATTACCATTATACTTGAAATGTGAAATTTTAATTTATTTCTATTATTATATTAAACTATTTTGGGGATTTATGTTGTATTACTCATATTGTCGATTATAACTATTAAATAGAAAAATTATCAAGTAACAAAATAAAAATAATATAATATAATCAAATGTATACAGTATAAGGCAAACACTATTCGAATAAATAAAAAGTATAATAATTAGCCTCTGGCACGGTATAACCACTTGCAAGCAAATAATTATAATACACAAATGGTTTGCACTTTGTTAATAAAGAAATATTGTTTTAGAAAAGTATCCAGTTAAAATAAAGTGTAATGGTGTCTGGTGATAATTGACAATATATGTAATATTAGTTAGGAATACATATTATGTAGTAGAGATTACAAAACTATTTAACTGTACTAAAGTATAATATATAGGGGGTGAAAAATTAAATGTATTGTTTTAAAATGTAATAAAAAAAATGTAAACTTTCAAACATCTCAACTAACCAATCCATGAAGAAGCGGATCAATCACAAACAACTTCAATCAACAGTCCACCTTCACCATATTCAATCAATTCAGTCGGATAAGGGATAAAAACAATGTTCATGTTCAAAATTACTTTTTTAAAGGGAGGGGGTAATGTAACAATTATAAATATAAATATGTTACATGACACCTATATATATATATATATATATATATATATATATATATTATAATACGAACTCTACCGTATGTACGACTAACTGCTGACCTATACATATTAGAAAACACACATAATTGTAAGGCCAACACACACAATGTATTAGTAAGTCAGTTCACTGTGCACCTTCAACTTCATCACACGATACAATTACTGGACTCCGTAGGACTACGATACAGTTATATAGTATAATAGAACCCTAGTTGATATATTTGTGAGTATTAGTATTTGTAATTGATTAATAAATAATAAACCATAATTATAACTGAAATAGAATCCTAGTAATTTAAATATAGTTAAGATCCTGATATCTATATATCTGCCCCTGGCTACGGTATTTATGTCCATAGGATCCATACGATTCTCCCTGGATATCTTATATTTAACTTGTCGTTCCCCCGACCACGTTACACCCGGAGAAG
>NW_021771261.1:17657-18023 GCF_005508785.2 Acyrthosiphon pisum | reverse complement strand
GATCATGAACATAATACTAGATGTAAGCAAAATGTTAACATACGTCTACTAAAGTGCCAAAAAGTCTCTTGTATACGGGTCTTGATTAATGACGCTTGTTAAATATTAACATGGATCAGTTTAATAATTTAATAACTTTCAAAACTTATCTTAAGCATTTTGATTTGTCAAAGATAATATGATTATAATTTACAATTGTTTTTGGTATGTATTATAGTGTTAGAATAGTGTATTAGTATGAGCAACAGATTTAGTTATATCATTTTTATTGTTATTATATTATTTAAATGTATGTGCATTCTTTAGGTGATAAGAACTCGATCGCTCCCCAGCACAAGCTTTGCTTTTAGGGGGTGCCGCAATATG
>NW_021771261.1:16760-17607 GCF_005508785.2 Acyrthosiphon pisum | reverse complement strand
GGTATTACCGTATGTGGGGTAAAACCGTATAATCGAGATTTTATTAATAATTGATATCATGGAGGAAAACTGAACACACTAATTTGAAGCTTTTGTTTGTTTATTTATTGAATATGATAATTCGTGTGTTTAGACATCACATATTGGAAAAACAAATATTTTAAGTATTTTTAATCAATTATTAAAATATTTTCAAATATTTAGCAAATAAAAAATTGTATTAAAAAAAATTGTACAGATATGTTTTTATTATTATTCAATACCTTATTAAGTGTAATTTGCATTTCTAGTTTGGATACATTAATTTATTTTAATAGTTGTGTTGGGGCAAAATCGTATGATTATACCACAGGATTACATACGGTTTTACCCCAGGTGTGGGTAAATTCGTATTTTTTTAAAAAAAAAGTAAAACACAATTTAAACACGTTTAAAAAAAATAAAACGTAAAAAAGTTTCAAATAAAAGTTATAGACCTTAATTTTTTCAATGTATACCAGCTTAAAAAATTTAATTTCGTCAAAAATTATATGATATATAAGCCATGTCCTGTTATGCCCCGAGTTCATACGGTATTACCCCAGGTTTTTGGTAAATTCGTATTTTTCCAAAAAAAAGTAAAACACAAATTACACACATTTTTAGATAAAAAACGTAAAAAAGTTTCAAATAAAAGTTATAGACCGTAAGTTTTTCTATGTATATTTGTTTAAAAAAATTGCATTATGTTAAAAATTACATGATTTATAAACCATGGAAAGCTTAACCATACGGTACTGCCCCGCCTTTCCTAAATTACTAAAAATAAATTAATAAATACTTTAAATAAATATTTATTACATAAATT
>NW_021771261.1:15671-16710 GCF_005508785.2 Acyrthosiphon pisum | reverse complement strand
TAACTTTATCCTATCCAATACAAATAATTTTTTTTCTTACGTTATTTTTATAATTATATTAAGTACTTGTAAAACTCTTCGAGTGGGACTTCTGCCGTCTAAAGGCCTAGTGGTGTTGCCGCCTGCCATCCAACAGCGGTCAGTGTTCCACCGGTTGTTGCAGTGCGCCCATGGAGGCTGGTCCTGTATCGTCGTGAAGAAATAGTACAGAGTGTATGCAATGATCACGTTGTAATAGACGGATACGAAAAATGACGTCATCACGCTGGATAAACCGACGCCTATAAAAAAAAAAGAAATCACAAATCGGAACGTAATACATATGTTAGTCATCGTCAGTTGACACTTGGCGCGTTGAGATTTATATATATTATCGCAATGATGACCATACGTTTAGTTGCTTATATTTCGACAAATCGTGGGCTCAGAACCAAAAGGTGCTAAATCGATTTTTTCGAAAATCCACTTTTTGATATAAATGGGTTTATTGGTCAATGGTCTATAATCCAAACTCACATCCAACTTTTTAAGTTCATTATTTAAGGAGTCATCCAGAACTAAAAGGTGCTAAATCGATCAAATTTACACTTTTGTTATTTGATAGCGATCTAGATAGCACCTTTTGATTCTTGAGAATAGTGTTAAAACCAAAAGGTTCTATCTATAAGATAAAATAAATTAGTGATAACCAAAAAGTACTATCTCATATTCACTGTATCAACCATACAACAATAATATGATGGTACAATATTATTAATTATTGTACATTTTTATCAACAAAACAAAGATTTCTATAAATAATTTTAATAAATATACGGTACATTTACCTTAGTCCTTAGTAAATATTATTTTTATTTTGGTTTTATTTTAACGGGATGCCCCAACATTCTGATCCGAGATCTTGTCAATTATTATCATTATAATAGAAAAAAAAGGTGGGTAAGTGGGATGTCGCTCTGCTGTACAGTAGGTTACAAGTGGGTCACTGTTTAATGGGATGGTATTAATTTGAATTCAATGATATAATATCATTGTATAA
>NW_021771261.1:12249-14811 GCF_005508785.2 Acyrthosiphon pisum | reverse complement strand
TTAAACAGAAATCCATTTATAGCCTATAGGTTTATTTTAAATGCGTAAGAACTATTTAAATGTTAGATATTAATGTTATAATTTTTCGACTTCCGTTTGGATATCATGTTATTTCTTAAGATTCGTCTTAAGTTTCAAAAAACGGTATTATTTTTTCCGATTTCGGGTTTCGGTTTTGGATATCGGTATTTATGTTTTCCGATTTCGGTTTCGGTTTTGGATACCGGTATTTATTTTTCCCGATTTCGGTTTCGGTTTCGGATACCGGTATTGATTTTTTTCGATTTCGGTTTCGGTTTTGGAAACCGGTATTGATTTTTTCCGTTTTCGGTTTCGGTTTCAGATACCGGTATCGATTTTTTCCGATTTCGGTTTCGGTTTTGGATACCGGTATTAATTTTTTCCGATTTCGGTTTCAGTTTCGATTTCGGTTTCGGTTTTTAACGGTTTAAACCGGTATTCAAAATCGGTATCGAAAATCGGTTTCAAGCCCTGGTACATTGTAATAGCCTCGTACAATCGTATACTCTAATGATAAATCTTTGGATATAAAATTACAAAATATTTGGTACATAAATATAGACATCAAATGAAATCAAAGCAATGTGATATTGATTTGCCAGTTGAGAAGTTGGTGGCAAATAATACTAGGTATTATTATTTATTAGTTATTAGTATTTGATATTTTGGCCACGACTGTCAATACCTTATACAGTTTTGTTGAGACCATGTTTATATTTTATATTGCTATTGGCTATATTTGGATTTATTTTATATACCTATTAGGTATAATAAGATTTTATTGGATTATATTTTCAAGAAAATAATTATTGAATTTACCTGTGATTGATTGTAAGATTGTTCCTGCTAATTTATTATTATTATTATTAAACAACTAACTACAGAACCGAACTCGCCACAAGAAATACATACAAAATGATATATCACATGAAGAGTTTGTAATAATCAAAATTATTCGGGTTTCGGGTTAACCCGAATGATTTATGCGGGTTTTGGTTAACACGGGTGTTTTGAAAACAGAATGTTTAGGGGTTTTAGGGGTTCGGGTTAATTCGGATGCAAGGCCCTGCTAAGTTCCGATATTATTGATGCTCTAACCGAGCTTGGCCACTCAGTTAAACATGTTGAAAATATCAAAAAGAACAAATCGTCATTGCCGTTATTTTTCGTAGACCTGATTTAATATCAAAAGTAATAACGCGGATATTTTCAACATTACCAAGCTATTGCACACCTCCGTCGTGGTTGAAAACCACCAAGTCTCACGTCGATCCGCCTCAATGTCATAATATTCATAAATGTCAAGCTTATTGTCACTCAAAAACGTACGGCTCTCACAAATCTCGCTGCGTCAAATGCGGTGATCAGTGGCAGTCAAATGATTTTGTCATGGGGAGGGGGATATGGATGATTTTTTAACATGCATTATTTTATCATTAAAGTGCCCACACGTAGGTACGAACAGTGATGAGTCATAGAGGCCGGAATTATATTCTTTTGCATATTTTTTTTAAGTCTATGCAGTCAGACGGGGGTTTGATATCTTAGCATATCATGAAACAGGTGAGTTAATGGCAAAAGTTTTTTTTGCATTTTGGGAATATTTCAAGATGAAAGAATATTTCGTATAATAAAGAATATTAGAGAATATATTGATTAATTTTTATAGATGTTCGATATTTTTTGTTGCAGTGTCGTAAATAATATAAATTATATGTCCGACAATAGTGATATTATGATATTGATATATTATAATATATTAATATACAATTGGTATACCCTACATAGTAATGTATTGCAATCGTCTGTAGAAACTAGTAGATGAGTGACTTTCTAAGATAACGATGCAACTTAAAGATAATTTTTCACCGACTAGGGGGGGGGGGGGGGGGGCAAAAAAAAATTAAATAAATGACATTCAAATAACAGTGTTATTACCTAACCTAAAAGTGAACACCAACCGGTCGAATCATCAACCGCCCAACACCACCAATAAACCACCCACACCCACACACCAACACGCTATGGACATGATCCAAGCGGGTCGTTCCATAATTATTAAGGTCTTAAGGAGGTACGGCAAGCGGCGGAAAACTCGGCGCATGGGCACAGTCTGGAATCGTGACTAACCATGCTCGAAGACTGCATGGCCCGCTTTGTCGACGACCAACGTCGCATTGCAGAGACAATGCAACACCCTAGAAATGGGTATGGCACGCCAAGCACCGGGACAGCAGCCGGATGGAACACCACCGACCCGCCCCCACCACTCAGCTGTATCGAACAACATGGACTACGGAACGAGTTACCCCGCGGCTCGCGAACAACCGGCCACGGGTAGCCAACACGCAGACTGTTCGGTTCGTTTTGACGACACATCAAATTTATACCGTGCCACCTCCTCAACACACACCTATGTGACGCAACAATCGACGCTGATACCATACGACAACGTATGTGCAGCGAAACATTCGCTGCCGGAGTTCCACGGAACAACACCCAGTACGATACCCAGGACTCAGTACGATTTATCCACAAAGC
>NW_021771261.1:9258-10772 GCF_005508785.2 Acyrthosiphon pisum | reverse complement strand
CCGCCCCAGGGCAGACTGCACTGATAGCTTTCATACACGTTATTATTACGATTCAAAACTAACATAAATTATTATATTTGGTTACTGCAACAGTAACTCTATTAATAAATCGTAACATTTGCTACTTCTTCGGCAGTGTTGAGAATAGATAACGAAAATTGTATCTAGATAAGATACAGATGATTTTATAAAAAAATATCTAGATACAGAATAGCTATGTATACAGAATTTAAATCACAGCCATTACATATTTTTGTTCATAAAACAATATAGAAAAGTATAGTTATAATGCTATAATATAATTATTTATTGCTAAATATAGCATAACAATTTTGTTTTACAACGATTACACTAAGTAACTACACAAAATAGGTATAATGTCCATTTCATGAAATGGATGTCCATATAATGTCAAAATTCACGATCTGGACGAATTTCGCTATCTGGATATCCAGTTAATAATAAATAATAAATATCCAGTTCACGTATTACAAGCACAGAATAAAAAACTTACAGAAATAGCATTTTTAAAGAAAAATAAACAATGGATTTTATATTTAATAACAAAATGCGCATATAATGATAAGCCCACCTATGAAGACATTTTTAACACGCTACAAAATTTAAAACAGTTTTGCATAAATCAGTCAATATATAATTTGGGACTACCAAAAGTTTGTTCGGGGTTAGATAAAAAAGAATGGGATTTAATTTCAAAAATGATTAAATTCACGTTTCAAAATACAGATATTACAATAAGGATTTATTAATTAGAGTCCGAACATAAAATAGCAACAACTCCGGAATCAAGTGATTTATCACCAATAAATATAATAGTTAATTCACATGATACGGAGAATAATCACGATATATCAATAGATTCTAACTTAAGGATTCAAATAAACAAATTAACATCTTATCTTGAAATAGCAGAACAAACACCGACAGATGGAGACTGTGGGGCAAATGCGTTAAAAGTTTGTTTAAAAAACGAAGGACTACAATTGACAACGCTAGAAATCTTACATAACATAGGAATACCAAGATGTAGATCGGGTTACCAACTCACAGATGACGACCTTGCATACTTGACGGATAAATATAATAAAAATTTAATTATTATAAAAGGCTATGATGAAATAAACAATAAAACAGTAAAAAACACAGCAATAGTTTATTATAAGCCAAACCGATCATTTATAGGAATATTTCACAAAAACAATCATTGGACCCCGGGTAAAATAAACACTAATAATCAAATATTAACCGTACGTAATATGATAGTATTTACAGTAACACCTGACCTTCAAACTATTAAAGAACAAAGAGAACAACACATAAAAAGTAGCAACACACAGCAAAATATAAAATACGACGGAGTGGATATTACACAAAACGGATTTGATGAGTTAACACATTATGTTGAACAAGAATTCGAAAACATGAACGAAAATTTGGCCGACACAATATTACCTCAGACAAGATTACAAAACACACTCGTAAAAAATAACGAA
>NW_021771261.1:5698-7428 GCF_005508785.2 Acyrthosiphon pisum | reverse complement strand
TAATCAATTAATAAACCATAATTATAACTGAAATAGAATCCTAGTAATTTTAAATATAGTTAAGTTCCTGATATCTATATATCTGCCCCTGGCTACGGTATTTATGTCCATAGGATCCATATGATTCTCCCTGGATATCTTATATTTAACTGGTCGTTCCCCCGACCACGTTACACTAACATAAGCTATGTTTGGCACTAAAGCACAAAGGGGTCTTTTAACATCTTCTCTTCCACGAGAACAAATAGTTTATGCTAATTAAGTTAAGCATATGCTACCTAAACTTAAATATATCGGGTATTATACTTTATATACCTACTGAGGTATTACAATACATATTACAATTTAGTACCTATAATAATATATATCTAGGTATTACTTCTAGGTAATATTATAATAATATCATACCCGACATGATGTACTTGACGGCCGTGTTCAATGTAATATTATATTACGATAAATAAAACTTCGATATATTACGAAAAGACGGTTGCGATGGCAGTTACGTATCGGAAGAGTCTTCCCTTCGAACTACCCCCCCCCCCCCCCCACCAAAAAAAAAGTAGGTAAAAGGGTTGTTAGTATTCTAATCACTCCATTATAACAATATACGTATATATATTATATTATTATTAAGCTCTGCGACTTTGTGTGTACCTATACTACATAATATATAATATTATTGTGAGTGCGCGCGCTCGGAGATACGATTTCTCACAGCCTCCTTATGGTATAATACACGCATGGTATATATAGGTTATATAAGTATACACTGTACACTGTCGCAGCCCTTGAGTAACCACGACCACGTGATGCGGACCTGTGGGGTGCCGCGTGGTTGAGGTGATGAGGTGACCAATAGAAGACAAGCAAATGACGTAACACAGTTTGGTTGCCGTTAGGTTATGGTTTATTTACAAGTCAAAAACGAATTTCAATTCACAACGAATTATGTTTAATGCGTTGACGTTAATAATAAGATAGCAGTAGAGCACAACCTGTTATCCGGGTTTTGGTCGGTTTTCGGTGCGACACGCGAGAGACGTACGTAAGGCGTCGGTGCCGTGCGGTCGTCGAAAAACAAGTGACTCTTTTAATCCGGTTCACCGAACGGCCGGCCGACGGTTCCTCGCGCGGGTGTCGCGCGCTGGCGTCGTCCATCGTCGATTGGCGGTTTTGTTTGAGAACCACGGCGCGGCTTCCGCGTCATACTCCCCCCCCCCAAACCGCCAACGGCGTTGGTGTTCCGGCCGTTGTGGCGTTGCCGGTGTTGTAACTTGTGGTGGTGTGGTGGGTGGTTGTGGTAGACACCTGTCCGCGGGCACGTTTTCCGGCTGTGTTCAGCGGACGTGGCCCTGGTGGTGTCTAGCCATGTTGGGGCGACGTGGGGGGGCTAAAGAACATGAGGCTGACCTCCATGTCCTCGGTGTCAGCCGTGCCCGCGGCCGTCCCTCCTAACAGTTCCGCCTCCTCTTCCGGGGATATTTCCATATCTCCGGTTTGGGAGGTGGCGGCTGTTAGTTGTTCCGTGGTTACGGCTGTTCCGGTAGTGATTGTCACTTCCGGCACCGTGACCACGGCGAGGTCTGACGTAGCAGGGTTTGGTTGTGACGGGGCTGGTGTTGGTTCCAGGTTCGGATTTGCGGGTGGTGCCGGGTTTTTCCAGGCGGTGTTTGTTGGGACGTCATCTTATTCTTATGGTCCCGCAATCCGCTGCTAGTTCCAGCGTT
>NW_021771261.1:2079-3423 GCF_005508785.2 Acyrthosiphon pisum | reverse complement strand
GGGTACTCCTACTAGTCGTTCCCTCGAGGGTTTCCTCGTTTACGGGGGACCCGGTGGTCGGGTTGCGGGGAGAGCATGTCCGGCGCCTCGTTCTGTACGCCGGGCACATGCGTGGTTTTGTAATCCAGGTTGGCCCAGCTGTAGTGCCCCACCTGGTTAATTTTGAATTTGTGTATTTGGGCTCGATGGAGCCATGTGAGTGCTGAGTTGTCTGTGTATAGGTCAAAACGGGGGGCCTCCAGATATGGTCTAAACTTATCGGTTGCCCAGATTATCGCGAGGCACTCGCGTTCTACCGCGGCGTACCTTGTTTGCGTATCACTAAACTTTTTGCTTGCGTGGGCGATTATCCGCCTTGCGTCCGGACTGTCACCCCGTTGGAAAAGGACGGCACCAGCTCCTATCTCGCTAGCATCGGTCTGTAGGCAAAATGGTTTTCCGTAATCCGGCGTCGATAGTTTTGGCGAATCGTACAAGGCGCGTTTTATTTTGGTAAATGCCGCCTGTTCGGTTTCGGTCCACGACCATTTGGTCCCCTGTTTGAGCCTATTCGTTAGGGGTGCTAATAACAGTATTATGGATGTAAAAACCGTACGTGGAGCCGACAGCTATTCGGATCACTTTCTTCTGGCAGGTAAACTACGAGTGAAGTTAAAAAGAAGACAAGAAATAAGGAGAGGAGGAGCTACGGGACGGTTTGACATCGCGAACCTTAACTATCCAGTGGTAGTTGAGAATTTTCAAAAAGGTATAGAGGAAAAGTTAAGAAGGATGATTGCAAGTGAGTCAGGCAGAGAAATGGAACAAAGGTGGAAAACGGTAAAACAACTTATTCAAGAAGAAGCAGAAAAAACTATAGGGAAACAAAAAACTAAGAAAAAAACCTGGTTTAATGATATTTGCGAAGAAGCCATAGAAAGAAAAAGGAATGCTAGAAATATATGGCTGTCCGACACTGATAGTGTGGAGAAGTTAGAAAGATTCAAAATGAGACAACGGGAAGCGAGTAACATATTAAGATGTGAAAAAAGAAAATATTTACAAAACATACTTAAGGAGACAGAACAGAATTTTACTAGTCACAATACAAGAGACCTATATAAAAAGGTTAACTTCTTAAGTAAGAAATATAAGCAGCCGGAGAAATTTCTCAAAAATGATGATGGAACGCTTATCACATCTAAAGAAGAGATAGCAAATAAATGGGCGAACTGTTTCAAGCAGTTGTTGAACTGTAATACACCAGATAGTTTATTCCAAATTGAGAATATGGAAACTAATAATACAATCTGTCTAGCACCGAGTAAGGAGGAAATTCAAGAACAAATAAGAAACTTAAAGAAC
>NW_021771261.1:0-374 GCF_005508785.2 Acyrthosiphon pisum | reverse complement strand
GAAGATTTATTTTCATATTACTACTTTCTTTGTACTTTACAGTTTACATCGATGAAACCGCTTACAGGAGCCTATTAAAGTGATTTAGGCAATAAGCTCCATAAGAAGAGCACATATAATTGTAGGTATAGTTTGTAAGAATTTTTCATTATGCCTACGTGACACAGTTTAATGTTCATTTCGCTATAGAACCATCGAATACAAGTAGGATGTGCGTCTGTATCATAGCTCTACGTTAATAATACTTAATATTAATAATTTATGATAAAAAAAAATGGGCAATTCGGGTAATAACGATTGTCATTGTATAATAGAAAAATTACTATTTAAACGGTCTGGATCAAATAACACGATTATGTAATTGACTATTTCAC
>NW_021771260.1:3194-5440 GCF_005508785.2 Acyrthosiphon pisum | reverse complement strand
TGAAAACTGACAATGTCCGTAAAAAGCTCAAAATAAGTCAAAATATTTTGAAAATTTTATCGTGTATAGAAAATGGAAATGTAAACATTCAGTCAAAATTTCATGCATCCACGGTCATTTTTTTTAAAGTTACACCAAAAACCAAAATCGATTTTCTCGAAAACAGATTTTGCGTAAAAATTCCCGTTTTTCCTTAATTTTTCTTTTGTTTTTCCCGGCGCTTTTGAAAACTACTGGGAAATTTAAATTTTGACCTCCCCAATGCACCAACGATATTCACTTTCTGATCGAACAAGATACTGAAGTTGAAAATCGTAGCATTATTTCGACTACTTATCGTGTACACAGACACAAAAAAAATAATAAAATAAAAAAATAAAAAAATAAAAAAATAAAAAAATAAAAAAATAAAAAAACACACATCATTGTAAAATCAATACATTCATCGTTCCACTCAGAATCTAAAATGTGATGATATTTTTTTTAACAATAATATATAATTTAATCAAAAACATTGGAGATCCAAATTAAAATTTGTAATTGACATATATGTATATTGTATACATAATAAATATTAAATTTACAATACATGGTAAGTTATTAAAAAAAATATATATAATTCCAGTTACAAAATAATATCATATTAATGTGAGATCTATATTAACTTGTAATATTTACATATTTGTGTTTTGTTAATACATTTAAATATTTACATAAATACTATATTTAAATAGTAATGTGCTTTCAAATTAGCAATAAACATTATAAATATTTAATAGTTATAGTAGAATATAAAATAAACTCAAAAAATAAATAACAAAAAATTTTTAAATTTTTAATATTATATTATTTTATAAATATTAAATAATTATAAATGGTATAATAGTAATAATAACAATATAAATAACTATATTATATTAATAAATATATTTGGTACTACATTTGAATATTTACATGTGTACGGTATATACACAGAGCATATACTTATATACTTATTGATCACAATACTAGTATGTATAATACTATAAGTCACTATAATACACGTATATATATACAATTATTTAAGTTATACATTATTTTATAATAATTAGTCTTTTCAATAATGTTTTAGATTAGCTAATTATTTAAGAATATAAGTTTATTTAGAATAGTTTTAGATTTACTAATAAGGTCATTTTCAGACCTGTCGTTTATACTCGTTTCTATACCTGTCAATGGCATGCTTAAACCACGACATTATATGTCTGATTATGTCTCTGTTTGTCGTTCCTTGGGGACAACTGCTTCTTACTGCATCTGAAATTTTTTTTATAATGGCCTGAGTCAATGTTTACATAAGCTCCACAATTTATAATAGTTATATTGAAGAGCAAGTTTAATATAAATCATTTACTTTTAAATAAATGTTTTTAATTAAATTTATCCTAATACTCTAAGATTATTTACCTAGAATTATATCATGCATTTGATAGTTTTTTAATGCCTTTTTCTCTTTGCTCATTCCTGCATATGTTATTACTGTGGCCAATTTGTTAGAAAATATGTATTTCATGGCATTGTATGTTTTTGAACGAATATCGTCACCTCCAATTATAGACAGTTCATTCATCTATAACATAACATTAATTTTAAAGTAGATAACCATTAGTGTTTTGACTAAATTAGTGAACAAATTCAAGTTTTACTAACCAACTGGTTTTTAAATGCTGCATTTTCTAGTATCATTGTATCTACATAATCGAGTTGTGTTTCATCTTTCAACGGAAAGTATGATCTAATATTAATATTTGTATCACCTGATGAGGATATAATAGGAGCAAGACATCGATTAAGTTTGTCGTGCATTTGTTTCATTACAATAAGCATTTGATTGATCTTAATTTTCATGTGGCAGCTATTTTCCACCAAAACCTTTAAATCTTTTTGTTGAACCGTAACAAGATTTGATAAGTTGTTCATGTCACCATTTTCTAAAAATATTTTTTAAATGTTTTATTATAATAGATTGCAAACAAAACAAAATATTGATTTACCATTTCTGACTATATTCTCAAAACTTTGCTCCATATTTTGTTGTGATTGTTCACGAGACAAAAAACAACAGGTGTATTCTCTAAAACCATAAAACAATTACTATGTGAAAAATATATAATAATATGATTTACTTACCATCTATTCGATTGCTTTCTGACTGAGCAGAGCTTAGAAACACTTCACCATTTATATTTTCAAGAAAGGTATCTGTA
>NW_021771260.1:0-1350 GCF_005508785.2 Acyrthosiphon pisum | reverse complement strand
TATTAGGGTTATTCGTTTCGTTTTTCAATTGCCGTTTGTGCTCTATTTGTTAATTTTATTTCTTTTGAAACCCGTGGATATGTGGTTTATGTGTGATTTCGGTGTGTACACTTTAAAATTCGCGTTCACGAAATGTCAGTCGGTCGTCGTTCCAACGCACAACTGATAAGTACTGTTTTTGTTTTGTTTTGTTTATTGCATGGTATTATATTGTGGACATAATATTTGGTCCTTAATAACGTATAGGTATATTGCTTAACGTAAACACAATTGTGTATTATTATAATATATATAAAAACAAATTCAAACATACCTACATTATAATAATGAAATAATGTAATAATAATAATAACAGTCAGATTATTGAATTAACTCCAATTAATGTTTAAACAGTGTGTATATATTATGTAGATACATCGAATTATATACGATTACATCGATGTATCCGTTTACATCGCTCAGTAGACACATAGCTTAACTGTAGAAGTTTTAACCGTAATAGGCAACACAAACTGTGGCTCGGTAGGTTAGGCGTAGGTTCCCCAAACGTAGATTGCTAGGTAGGTCCGAGTTCGAAACCGCCGGAGCGCTTTTCGGGCGGCGACCGTCCGTGTCATATGATATAGCACAGCCGCCGTAATTTGGATTTTTTTTGCATTTTTTTTTCGATTTTTTTTCATATAATAAATACTATTATTATATATATACACATACGACAGATACATGTTTATATGTATTGTATTGTATTGATGAATTTATTACGTATCTATATGTTATTTATTTTATTAGGAATTATAATTGCACATTTTTCAAAATTTCCATGATTGTTATCTTTTATTACCGTCTGCCCGTAACATTAAATGCCCTTTGGACCTTCTTTAGTTAACTTATCGCACGATGGTGGATTGGAGAGGGTAATTAAGCTAGCGGAACTCTGCCGTGTTATCCAAAGTCAGGCTACGGCCAACGTTCGAAGGAGACGTTTCTATATGCACAGGAACCCTGGTGATTCTTTTGCACATTTTAATATTTCTAGACTCCTAACAAGTGCTTTCCTTCAAACGTGTTTTTGGTTTTGGATCAGGCGATTTCTGATACCGGTGAGTACAATTTTGACAGACACAATAATAATATCGGCATTATTACCTATCCCGTGCGTTTGTACATCCATTACATAACATGTAGGTTACCTACATAGTAGGTATTCATGGCAGCGCGTATCGTTAACGGTCGCTTCTGTACACACTGCAAACATTGTACATAACATTTTGACCATGGCGCGTTTCGTGTTTCTTTATCCTCATAAACAGCGTATACAATTTGAATATAACGTTTTTTATATCCACATTC
>NW_021771259.1:3060-14078 GCF_005508785.2 Acyrthosiphon pisum | reverse complement strand
GTTAGTAGATAGCTTACCACTGCAAATCGCATTTTACGTTTATAATTATATAGTATGAAATCTCCAACAGAAAATTCAAAAATTTTAGCTGAATTTATATTAAAAGTATATGGTCACACATGGTTCTAAAAAAAATGAATTCATTTTGTACATCTGGATCAAAACACCCTTGGAACTTGGAAGACCATACAATTTTCACGATATCTATCTGATAACATAAAGCAAGTTATTGCCCCTGTAATTGAATGTGATGCGTAATTTGGATCGCTCGAAAATATACTTAGGTATATGTTATTTGATGATCGCGAAGACATCAGAAAAATAGCTGTATCGAAAAACATAGAAGCACGAAAAATAACTAAATAAATAAGTCGCGGCACCTTTAAAATCAGTCGAATCATTTTAATTTTTCGTATTAACTTAATTGAGTATAAACCACAACTTGAAGTACTATTAGAATTCGCAAAAAAAATTTTTTTTTACATTATTTTGATCCACCCTAACAGACATGGTTGTTTTACAACGGTAATATATTTATAACAATATATATTTTAAACAAATCAGGTATGTTAAGTTTTAACTGTTCCAAATATATTGAATAGATTACTATAGGTACGTGGGCTGTGCAAAAATTTACTATGACTATAATTGGCTGTGACTAAATTATCTGAAACACGAGTTTCAATATATGGTAGTTACCAAACTAGGTAGGTACTTGGTTCTCCCACATTTCCCCATACATACTAGAAATTGGATGTTATCAAAGAATATAATATAATGTTTGTAAATTATTAATAATTTTATGAAAATATTCTACTCAATATTGTGTGAAATATTTTTACTGTACCTACATGAAAAATTCATTTTTTTCAATTTACATTTCCAATGCTTTTAATGGATTATATTTCAAGACAAAAAAATACAATAAAATTATCGGACTTAAAGCTTTCAAAAGAGTTCATAAAAACTACTAAGATGCACTCTGCTGGTACTCTTTCTTGGATAGCCCCAGAAGTAATTAAAAATGGTCTATTTTCAAAGGCCAGTGACGTTTGGACTGTGGTTTTTAATGAATTGTATCATTATAGTTTGTTTTAGTAAAAATCATAAAATGCGTCCCACATTCCAGAAAATTATTGATTTAATGCTACATGCAATACAAAATTCCCAAATGAAGGAAAGAGTCTTCGAATCCAGGATAATTGGAGAATACTAATTAAATATGAATTAAAAAGTGTAAGATAATATAACATGACAAAAAATGATACCCAAGTAGGTACCTACTTTATAACTTATATAAATTATGCTATTTTTTTTTCAATGCTTACTTTTTAAATCTAAAGAAGAAGTATGTTGATGTATGCTGAATGTTAGAAATTAACATATTTATTTGACATCATATTATTTTGTGTTTAGGGATCAACGAGTACTAGCTCATAACGACACGAATACTATTGCACGTGTACAGAACCAAAACGAATGGTTATCAAATTGATAAAGAGAAATGAACATAACTTTATATTTAATTACTTTCAATTATTTAAACAATATTATTTATTATGAAGATTATAATATTATTATATATTATAAAATGTATTCTGTATAATATTTGTTGTGTCCCCACCGCGTATGGTGCTCCGTCGAGTCCAGAAATGTTATTAATATTATTAAGGTTATGTTGTATAAAGATAAGATATCGTCGTTCACATGAGCGACCGTAGTAATTGTTTTTTTTGTGCACGACAGTCGTCGCTAGTCGATCGTCGTAACAAAATACCCCTACGATTTATAAGCACAAAATGTATAGTATAACTTAACGATTTATATTAATTATTAAAAGTGTTTAATTATAATAAAATATAAATAATAATAAAATCGAGCGTTATATTTTAAATGTCGAAATATACAGTCCACTAACATTTTCAATAAACACTATTTAATTTAATTAAAAAAAAAAAAAACAATTATTTATATTATTGTTTTTTTTAATTTGTAACAATTGCCCGTGATATAATACACACACACTTTAATTAACAAAAAATAAAATGTTGTTCATCAGATTAACTTAGAGTTAAGAGTTTTTTATTTTTAACCTTTATCGTAGTGATTTTTTTTTTTAATTATTCTTAAGAAAATTTAATTACCTAATAAAAAAATGTTCAGTGCAAAAAGTTTTGGCAAGTAATTATTTCCAACTTTCGTCAAAATGAATTAGTTTATTATGATAATATTGTTATGTTTATACACTTATTTATTATACGGGGTAGGTAAGTATAAACTACACTGTTATTGCTATTGGCTTAAATTATTGTTTAGCCTTATTCTTTCGTACGGATTAGTATACCTAATATTGTATAATGTATTCTAATTAAATTAATATGCGCAATAGTTAGGAACATTGTTGTAGATTGTGCATATTTTACGATGTTTACCCACTTTTACTGCAGATCAGAAAAAATTAAAAATTAATATTGTATATTGTATACCTATAAATAAATAATAACATCGTACAACTTTTTAATATCGTTAAATATAAATAATTAATATAAATAATAATATCGTCCACTTACTATCGGTAGTGCACACGGAAAAAATAAACGCAATCGAAAAGCGCGTAGTTCGGTAATTCAACACACAGAACAACCAACTCGAACATTTTTTCCGTCTTATCACCAATCGCCACCCGTTCACAGACCCCCAACCTACACCACCCCACCATCGAACACACTCACCTCACCGGTGACACGTGTGTTCAACAACAACCGGCTCATGGGGCAGCCACAGGTGTAAAGGTGGATTCACACTGCTCCGTGATCCCGTGAACCGTGATTTCAGGAAAAAAAAAATCTGTGATTTCTCAAAATTATAAACTTTTAATTTTTGCGGTGAACATAATGTTAAGTGGTAACTGGTAGTTGGTTTATTGTTATCACGATCACACAATCTTTATCACCTATCTGTTATCAGTTATTTATATTTAAAAATATAATAAGTCACTAAACTTTTAACTTAGACAATGCACTATAATAGTCTACACTCTACAGTAGAACTTCTAAGTGCATTATACAGTTCAACATTTGAACAGTGAATACTATTAGTAGTACAATTTAGCTCAACTGTTCAGTTGTAAATTGTATTATCATGAATAGGAATTATGAATATGAAAAAGCCTTGTGGAGAAGAAAAATGATAATAATTTGTGCAATGAGACTACAACTGGCAAAGAGGCAAGTGTATAATCTAATAACTATTCTTTATTAACTTGTCTGCCTATTTATTAAATTTTATTAAATATAAAATAAATTTAATTTGATAGGAATTCCAAAAAGAGATGGTATGTACGGCCAATTTTTCAAGAAAGAAGGAACTTGGGTCACCACACTTTATTAGTTGAAGAATATAAACTTAACAACTCTGCTAAGTTTTATAATTTTATGAGAATGAGTTCTTCCAATTTTGAAGATTTACTTAGTATGGTTGGTCTATTAGTGTACCGAATTCCAACACGACCTGATGTTTTGTCTCCAGGCGAAATTTTGTCTGCAACTATAAGGTAATTGCCTCATATACATTGTGATTTCTTATACATGCTCACTCCTATTTTCCCTTAATATTACATTTATTCAAATTCTGATTTTTAGAAAGTATTGGTAGTAGAGTACCATAAGGTAGTACCTAAAGATCATATTTTAAAATTCCTAACATTTTTTGCATTATATATTAAAGAGTGTCCTGTGTCAATACAAATACCTATTTGAGAACCTCCTTTTTTACTGCAAATTATTTAGGGAGTAATATTCTTAAACATTTTGATGTTTTTAAATTAAAATTCTAAAAAGTAGTTTCTGAGTTATTAAAATATTTGTACTGAGGATAATAATAGGATATTATTAAATAGTTATGAAAAATGACACAAGGGCCCGATATTGTTGCCCCCCCCCCCCCAAACAGAAATTTACTGGCTACGTGCCTGATTGATAGATCAATGTTCAAATCATCTAAGCCCCCAAATCTACATAACCCATTGCCATAGTCCATAGACATATTATCCTTAATACATAAAGTTATATAGCTCAAAAACTACTTGCTCAAATTTGAAATCAGAATTTGAATATATAAAAAAAAGCTTAAAAATTGGGTGAGCATGCTTATAAAATCACCTTGTATATATTATTGTATAGATATAAATTATCACTGTAAATATATTACTTTCAGTAAAATAACTTTAATGTTCAAAAAGTTTATAATTATTAATTATGCATAGGTATTTGGCTAGTGGTGATAGCATGTCAAGTATTATGTATGCTTTCCGAATAGGAGAATCAACAGTGTCAATTATTGTTAGAGAATGTTGTTTAGCAATATGGAAAGTCTTGAAAATAAAAGTGAATTCTATTTTATAAAACAATAAACAATAAATATTCCATTAAAAAAAAAATGATGTTTTCATATTATTGGTTGAACAGTTGCCAGTTTATGAAATTTAGGTTTTCATCATTTTATAGAACAATTTTGAAATTCAACTTAAGATCAATTTTAATTTTTTTTTAGTTAAACAATAGACATCTATATAACCTTACATCTTTTACAATTTAAATTATATTTATTTTCAATAATCTAGGTTTTATTTACCCCAAGTACACAAGGTTGGATACAAATTGCAAATGAATTTCATAATAATTGGAACATGCCTAATTGTATAGGCGCTATGGATGGAAAACACGTTGTACACCAGGTGCTTATCTAAATAATATCACTTAAATAATAATAATCTTATATATTAAAAATATACTTATATTTTAAAGGCATTTGCAAATACTGGGTCCGTGTACTACAACTATAAAGGTTCTCATAGTATAGTGCTTCTTGCTGTTTGTGATGCCGATTACAACTATTTATTAGTTGACATTGGTGCACCAGGTCGTAATAGTGATGGAGGTGTATTTAGGCAAAGTACTTTGGGTAAAAAAATTATTAATAATGATATTAAATTTCCAAACCCCCCCACATCGGTCCGGCAGGTGGGCCAAATACTTTTTTTTAGTGGGCGGAGGACGCTTTTATGTTCTCGCAAAATGTTAGGGCTCTTTTTCGGGCCGAGATAAAGAGAAATTCCCCCGTCGACAAAGCAATTTTTAACTATACGGTATGTAACCCAACTAACTATTTAAAATATAAATAACTAAGTTAAAACTATAATTGTAGATTAAGCCGGGCTCGCAGATGTATTGAGAATACATTTGGTATTATGGCTGCCAAATGGCGAATCTTTCGCCGACCAATTATAGCAGGAGAAAAAACAGTAGTTGCTATAGTACAAGCAACAGTTGTACTACACAATTATATTAAAAAATATGAGAAAAACCAAGGTATAAAGCTAATAATAAAAAATTCTTCTTGTAAAAAGACTAATAAGACTAATAATAGTAATATAAAATGTGTGTGTGTGTTAATAGGCATTTTTATGTATTGTCCTCCACCACAAAATGACCATAATATTCCTAGAACTTTTGAAATCAATGGAGCATTGGAGCCAATTGGTCCTGTAGGATCTAACCATTATGGGATTGATGCCAAAGAAGTCAGGGAAAAATTAAAATTTCATCTTATGAATGAAGGCAATGTGGAATTTCAATATGATAGAATATAATAAAAATATTATTAACTGTACCATAAATGGAGTTACTTTGATCATTAATTTTCAATTATTTTAGTTTTATACTTATTGTACTAATAACCAACTGAAATATATAACATTTAATTATTAATAATTATTCTACATTATACCTTTAACTGATAATTTCTCAAACCAAATTTTTTTTTACATTTTTACATTAGTTATAACTAATATAGTTATTGATCAAACTTACCCACCTTTTGGGGTGACTTTGATCGCAGCCCTGAAAATGCGTATAAACATGGGTACAGTCATCAAACTGATCATTCTCGCCCCACAAAAAAATCGGTTTGGTAGTTTTTGAGTTATTGAGTTTCTAAGTTTTGGGGTGACTTTGATCAGGTATCAAAAAAGTACTATGAAATACCTATGCATTATTATAAACAAATTGTATTGTTTATGTTATAAAAATTTTACCTTCAGTATATATTAGACAAAACTTAGTAGTTGGTATACTAAATATTTGACTATAATTATTATTAAACAAATTAATTAGGTAAGTATATAGGTAATAAAATAGGCAATAGATAATGAAACATATTATGTATTAAGTTTATTCAGTCTTCTTGACTAGTAACAAAAGAAAATTAACAGAAATAAAAAAAAATGAAGGTACTTATATAATTGTTATTAACGAAATGAAAAAATAACTTTTATTAATGAAAAATGTATCATAAAATTTAATAATTGAGTTCACTGATGACTGTGGAAATAAATTCACCTTGTAGCCTTCTTTTTGTGTTCGTTGGTAAGTCGGACATCAGACTTCCTAAGTACGAACAGAATGATTCGTCACCACTAAGCTTTTGAAGTGGTGGTGGGCTCTTCGGTCTTGATGCTTTCAATTCTTCAAGCAACGATTGTTCAAAAACATCCGAACAAACTAATGATTTTCCTGAAGTTTTTGATATTGGTATAAATCAACATAATACATTCTAATATCCAGTGCCACAACTACTACAGGGGGCCTAGGATTTTACCATTAACATACATAATATTACAAAACAATTTGTTGTAAAATCAAATATAAGAATTCAATCATTTTGTATTTTCCGTATTTAAATATTAAAGTATTTTTTTAGTATATAAATCTATTTCATTGCCTCAAAAACAAAAAGGAAAAACGGGAATTTTTACGCGAAATCGATTTTGGTTTTTGGTGTAACTCTAAATAGGTGCATGCAATTTTTACTGAATGTGTATATTAGCATTTTCTATTAATGTACTTTAAGGATTCGTTCATTTATATCTATTTTCAATTTACCAACTTTATCTGTCACGGAATTTACTGATTAATTTAAATATTTAATTCCTATGATAAAAAGATGTATGCCATTTATAAATGTAATAAATGCACCTATAATAAGTAAATTTATTTTCTTATTAGTATTTACTATTTTTTTATCAAGTATTTAAGATATAATATTATAATAATGTATTATTTGAATATTATAGTCAAGTGCAAGTTAGATATTTTTTTATTACATAAGTTGCAATTACTAAAGAAAAATGACAAGTGGGTAAGACACTTTTGTTTGATACATGAAGTCTCACAATGCCTGTAGCCTGTCTCTGCCACTGTTTATGTCTTAAGTACATATAAGAAGAAATCCATTAAAATTTCAGGGGGGCTTACATTTTATACATCAATGCGAGCAAAGGGCTTGGTTACCACACAGCCAAAATAACTTAATATATATTTTATTTTTGGGGAGGAGGCTTTTGGTATATTTGGTGGCTAAGCTCCCCCCTATTTCCGCCAATGTTACAGTAAAAACTAAAAGGGCCTCTAAAATATTTTTGAAACGGAGCCTCAAAATTGTAATTGTGGCACTGCTAATGTCTAAATTGATTTGTTACTTTTTTTTGAGCTTAGTCCAGCAGTTGATTCATTGCCCTTATTTAAGTTGTTGATGGCATTATCTGGTTCAGATACTTCAATATTAGAAATAGTACTTGTAAAAAAAAAAAGTTTTGTATACATTGTTTTGTCCTTGTTTAAAATGTTTAAAATGTATATATAATTACTTATTTTGTACATAAACTTCATCTAAAAATGTTAGACTTTTAAAATGCATCCATTGTTTTAATTGTTTTCCACCTTGTGCACCACTTGGCTTTATCAATTTGGATTTTTCTCTGCGGTACTGCTCTTTCAAATAGCCAAATTTTTTTTCTAACTGTTTAGTTGTGAAAAGTGACCCACCTTAAGGTATACAAAATCTTTAAAATATTACATGTATTACAAGGGTTCAAGAAAAAAATTAATATGAGTTGGTTAAGTTAAAAAAACATTAAGGACATCAAGATTAAACTATACGCTAATAGTTAACAAACAATGTTTAACAATGTTTGAAATCATTATGGAGAAAAATATTAAGTTATATTAGTAAAAAGAAATTTACATCATTGTAGGTACCTATATGCAATGATTAAACAAAAAAGTAATTAATTTAATAGTTTTAACTATACTCTGTCCCAAAATAGAATATACCGCTTTCGCGCAAGTCAAATGATTCGATTGGTGCGTCGAGAACCACGTGATCACCCTAACAATGGGAAATCGGTGGGGAATGCGCGCCGCCAGACATAAATTGGTCGCCGACCGTTATATTCTCTTTTGGGACAGAGTATAGTTAGATTTATACAATCATCATATATAAATTATAAAGACACAAAGGAGGTTCAGAAATCCCAGCCTAAACAAAATTTAAATTTAATATTCAATACTTACAATTCAGTACATTTATTATTTCCATCCATAATCTGTTAATAATTTGCGGGTATCTGTCAGCTTTTGGAAGCCTAGCATCCCAAAGAGGTCTTCTTTTTTCAACCTCTATTATCAATTGAGTACTGAAATCTAATAATTCCGTTTCCTCTTCTGGCTCTTTGTCTGCTTCATCATTCACTCCACATTCTTGCATCAACTCCTTAAAGGAGCTTGTTGTGGCAACGGTCCGAGGCTTTATGGGATGACATTTTGACATCTCTATTTAATAATATTAATAATACTGTATATTAAAGATATTAACACTTACCTACTACTATTACATTAAAATTGAATAAATTATATTAAAGATAGGCACAACTAATAATAAGACAACAGTTTTGTATTTATTGATTATTTTTTCTTCAAAATAATCAAAATAAAAGTTACATTTTGAATATTTGAAGTAAAAATGATCAATGGATACAAAATAGTTGTTTTATACCTATACTTTAAATAGAGGAATAGTTAGGTACTTAGCAATTTTATTCCCAGAAAAAAATATAAGTAGGTATCTCCATTAAGTATATTAGCTATATGAATAGAATAAGTACTATGGGTACCTATATCGATTGTGGTTACAACTTATACACAACTGATATATTCATTATATTATAAAGGCGGAAAGATAATTTGATCATTTATTTCACAACAATAACTCCAACGATTATTTTCCAATTGCAAAACATGATTTTTTAAAGAAAAGTATCATTAAAAATTGATTTTCAAAACCGAACTAAAAAACATGGGGTATTCGCCCAAGCAAAAAGGATAGTACACTAAAACATTAAATCCTTTTATGCCAAAAAACAACAAAATAATTTTGGTTAAGATTATTATTAGTAGAATATGGACATTTATTTTAGGTTATTAAACTTGGTGCACAGATAAGTTTTATGTAATTGTGTCTAAACCTATTCAGTTGATTTCCCAACATTTGTGTTGGATGCATATATTGTTAATCCATTTATCAGGTCAGATATACCTACTAATACCTATATTATTTTAAAAACAAAACAAAACATAAAAAGGAATTCACAAACTAGGTGTTCCAGTTTCAAGCAGCTGTTCTTAATCTAGTTCAAATCAGTCACAGTTAAAAAGCCCTCAACTGAATAAAAATAATTGTAATAGCAATATAGCATTAATGATTTGGGTAATTGAGAGAAGAAATAGGTGGACCATGTCGTTATGAAGTCTAAACTGGCAGTTATTTAAATAAATATTATTTACTGGATAGAAAAACCATGTTAAAACATGTAGTATATAAACTTATTAAATGATACATTTTAAACAAATCAGTACTAACTAGTACTAACCTTTAGGTGTTCCAGAGTTGTGGCAGACATGTTTTTCATTTTTAGCTATGACAAACATTTTGCACATTACACATATCCGGCCCTAAAATAAATACATATTTTGAATGTGAATTAGTTCATGACATTCGTGTAGTTTTTGTATTATTGTATTGCAGAATACTAACTACAACTTGAGAGTTGACATCTTGAGCTCGAGAATTCATATTTTTCAAGTTATAATTTTATTTTTTAATTTTTGATATTAAGTTAAGTTGTATAAAACAAAAAATAATAATGAATAATAATAACAATAATTAATTTCGGCATTCTATTTTTATTTTTATTTGATAATTGTTTTGGTAACCAGTAACCACATAATTATAAACATTTGACTTGAATAGGATTTGATCCTATTATCTGGTATCTGCAAAATAACGTGGTACTTACTTTTAAACATTGTGGTTAACCACTAGGTAACCACAAGATTCAGCCAATCACAGCGTTGTATTGTTTTTCCGGAAATCACGGTTCACGGATCACGGAGCAGTGTGAATCCACCTTAACGAGCGGATCACTGCAGCTAGTTCCACGCTCCGCACGCACATGCGCGCACCAATAACCACTATCAACATCATATCTTATCAATTATTAATACAAGTGATAAGCACTTGTCCAAAAACGGATAAGAGTGGATGCGGCGTTTACCCTGGTGGTGTCGAGAAATATCACAATATTATGTTATATTATAATTTATAATTATACTATAAAGTATAAACAAGTATACTATACTCTAACATTAATGGTCATTACCAATACTTTGATCAAAATTTTAGCAGTAAAAAAAAAGTTTTGGGGGGATCTATCCCTCTAATCCCCTTCCCTAATTATGCCCCTGAATGGTTAAATAGTAAATACTAATATTATGTGATCCAGTGGGGATCCAGTGGGGGCTAGGGGACACAGGCCCCCCCAGACATTTTTTTTTATAAATATAAATATTATATAACAAATAAACAAAATCTAAACTTCTTTTCACATTGTCGCTTTATATATTAAATCATCAATAATTTATTTATCACATTGATTACCTATACCTACTATTATGACAATATTTTTGAATTAAGAATTAAGTATAATATTTTATTATAAGTGGATTTCTGTTGTAAAAAAATTGTTGTCCCAGATCTTTACTCTGGATCCATGTCTGATATACTATAAAGTATAAATAAGTATATAAGTCAAAACTCAGTAGTCAATGGTTAATATAGGGCAT
>NW_021771259.1:1367-3010 GCF_005508785.2 Acyrthosiphon pisum | reverse complement strand
CCACCTTAGTAAGTTCAATTTTAATTTTTATATTTTTGAAACTGCCTCGTTTGCATTAGGACTTACAACGCGTATCGCATCCAGGTCAGTAGATGCACGATTTAAAATCAGTTGTTGATAACAATTAAGTAATATTTTTTTATAGTCTTCACAAAATCCGAATAAATGTTTTAGAGGGATACACCCGGTAAATATATTATTGCTCATAAAGTTTTTATTATCTTCACCATCCATCGCCCCGCCATTCATATATAATAATAATATAAAACAGTGATATAATTAAAAAAGTTTATTTATTGACGATATAATATATAATATTTAAAAAAATTAATATTAAAAAATTGAATATAATAATAATAATAAATATAAAAAAAAATGATATAATTAAAAATGTTTATGCTTTATGTGATTCCAAAATTCTGCTATATCTTTTAAAATGGTTTCAAACGGATCACTATTATTCAGTTTTGATCGCCACATAAATTCTGCCAAGTACGAGTCTAAAAAATTTCTATCCGTCCCTCTACGTTTTTTGTTGCCCCATTTGGCCGAACCCCACATTCTTTCAACATTTTGTGTGTGGGTTCCTGAGTTAGGGTCCACGAAATTATATTTATGATTGACTGGATTATGTTGAAAACCATGTTGTTGCAAATTAGCATAAGCTTTCCAACTGTCAGAAAAAATTATAGAACCATGTCTAATATATATGTTAATAATAGGTATCAATGTAATTTCTGATCTATTTGGGACACTACACACATAAAAATAATGTAGGTGATTTAACTTCTAACTACAATGTTCAACACCCATTAGTTGAATCAACTGCATAGTCATTTATATTAACCACAATAATATGTTGACTCAACGCATATCATTGAGAAATTATAATAAGTCATAATAACACCCAAAGTTAGTTGAATTTAGGAAGTTTAGGTATTCAATATAATCTAATACCGGTAGTTAAATTGATAAAATAAAGAATGTTGTTTTAAAACATAAGCTCGATTCATTATGAACTAATTTTGTTGTTGTTTCTACTCCAAAATAGTGTTAAAATTAACCATTCAGTATGTTATTTTTACAACACCGAAAAAACCCGAAAATCGTCCGCATGCGCATGTGCACATAACAACATAAGCTATATTTATATATTAATTTCTCCCACTCCACTATCTAGCCGCAGTCGTAAATTCCACCACTCTCCAGGTCGGCGACGGCGGCCAGCGTTTTGCAGGTTTAGTGGTGGGAATGCGTGAGTACGGACTAGTTTCATTTATATAATGTATAGATATGGGTATACCTGATAATTTATATAAATAATAATTATTATGTTTCATGCATAGGTACCTACAATAGTGTGAAGTATACTGATTAATCTAGTTAAATAAAACTATAATCCAATTTTTATCCATCTTTATTTTCTGCTAAAATAAGTATTCACAAGCAGTGGCATAATTAGGAATTTGTCCAGTGTGGGGGGGGGGGATATACATTTTTTTACACACAAAATATTACATTTTCAAGTACATTGGTGAAGTATATAAAATAATATATAATATTATCAGCTCTGGGGGGATCTATCCCCCCACCCACCCCATAATTACGCCCCTGTTACAGTATACAAAGAATTATAATTGTGG
>NW_021771259.1:0-1317 GCF_005508785.2 Acyrthosiphon pisum | reverse complement strand
GATATATTTTCAATAACCTGTAGAGTGATACATAATATTATATGTCTACAATAAATCAGTCAGGGAACGCAGAGTAGAAAAATGTGGGCAAATGATGTGTTTGCGGCCGATCAGGTCGTTGCAATGGATGTGTTAAATTTCAGAGAGGAGCCACGGCCATTTGTTGTCTTCGTCTTGCGAGTGTATATAAAATAACAAACTTACGCTCAGTAGATCGATTAGTTTAGCTCGGTTAATTTAAAAATTAGAGTGAATTTATACCTACTATAAAAGTCTATGGTAAGAACATTATCCGTGTATGAATGTGGGTTTTTCGTACGATATAGTACGATATTTTTTTAGAAAATGTTGCGTGTATAATCTAGCGTAAATCAAAAATGCTTATAACTCACTTAAAAATTGAATTATCGTAAAATAAAAACCAAATACAAGCACTGATAATATTCTAATCATCAGGTTTCATAATATTATTATTATTAATTTAGTTCACTGATTGTAAGAAATTGAGCTGAGCGAGTTAACACACCGAAGTTTATTGAACTTGTTTTTTGAATGACATGGATTTGATAGATTCTATTATTTGTTTTTATAATTATTTTAAGCCATTTAACCAATTTTTAATAATAATTGTACCTATATAGATTATAATTTATGGGACTTTTAACAATCACTTTACTATAAATTATATTATAATATTATTTAAAAATTGATTTGGCTTACTTACCTTTAAAAAGCTGAGGTTATGATTGTTTACATTGCTTGGAAAGTCATCTTTCCACTTGACAATACAAAATAAAAATAAACTAATATTTATATTTTATATAATATCAGTAATATCACAGACGACAGTCTTGTAAGTCACGGACGAAAACAGTATATTTTTAAATAATATAACGATAATAATTAATTATACGTCAAATTACATCGTACCTATTTTATAAGCAGCACGGCGCGGCGGGCTGCAGGCGGCATCGAAATTTATATTTATATAAATACCTACTGTTTCTTAGAACATTAAAATATAATATTTTAAGTACGATTATTTTCGTATTGACGTATTATTTATGTTTATTCTATAAGTTTTAAATACACCAAAAACTATTATTATAATCTAAAAATCGTAATAAGTTACATGTACAACCAAATTATCCGGCGCTAGCCGGCCGGCACCATCGATCTGCCAGTCCGTCCCTGCTATGTATAAATATATAATTGTATGTTTTAAAAGGGCGATGCATTTTTTTACTATCAGGGCAAAATCGGAAGAGTCCTCCTCGCCGTATTTATGGAGTATGATAAAATTGTATGTTTTTAAAA
>NW_021771258.1:3344-6383 GCF_005508785.2 Acyrthosiphon pisum | reverse complement strand
TGCTGTTGGATAAATGTTTTGATGGTTCTCGAAGAAGGACACGCTTTGTCACACCACTCATCGCCAAGTAAACGGCTTAAAAAAGTTATTTTTTGTCACTTTCCTCGTAGTTTTCCCACTGCCACAAGATTCTTCTTTGTATATAAGTATATACTTATTTTATGAGCGTGTAGTGTGTACACGTACATTGTACAATATATACATATAATGTATATACGTATATAATAAGGTGGTTACACGGCTTAGCTGGACTACCACTTCGGTGCCCTAATTCTTTACGGTCTGTCAGTGGTGCGGTGGTCGGCTTTACTAAGCATAATAATATAATTAAGTGCACCATTAGCGCACGCTTAAAAATTAATACAATTAATATCCGATTATTATAAAGGGTTGGCGACCACAAAAAAAAACAATATAGAAGCCGAGACGGCGATTTGCGCACGCACAACAATATCGTTTCGCTACACCGTTTGCATCGAACTGGTGCGATACCGGCGGCCTACATTGACCCGCGATGTCACGTCGTGTTAGACTATCTCATTTATGTGATGGAAAACACATAAAATATCATTGCGAGATCACTAAAATCATCACTCCATTCAGAATCTAAAATGTCCAATAATATTATCGTATTTATTAGATTAAATTATAGCAACTATATGGTCCGGACATAGTTCGCGTCTGACGCAGCCCTGCTGTTCCACTGTTTGACGCTGCAGGGTAACCGTAGCTTAATAGCAAGACGGAACGGACCGAGAACTTCTGTTGTAAAATTACATTATGAAGTTTGGTCATGCTTAATTTAATTTTGATACCCTACCTATTAATTGGCTATTATTCACGTGTATAATAAAGATTTCACATCATACGATTTTCTCTTATTGCAATTTATTCAAAAACGACTATCCGCGTAGATATAGGTACTTGACATTTTCACCAAATGTTTATATTATCATTTTCTGTACCTAGATGGTAAAATTTTCAAAATATTCAAACTTTTTTTAGCTAATTATAACCATTTATATTTTTAAATTTTTTCGACATTTTTTTCAAAATACATTTCGGTATAATACTTTTCACTTTATCAAAAATCCTTAATACTGTATAGACATAATGCTCCTAACAAGTCTTTTTATTGAAAAAATTATATTCAGTGTAAATCCACAATAATTTTTTGTTAGCCAGGCTAGAAGTTGGAATTTTGACGTGTTTCTTAAAAATAGCGCAAAAATTAAAAATTTTTTGTAGTTACAAATTCATTAAATTTTTAATATTCATACGTAAGATTTGTAAATTAAATATAATATTATGTTCCTTGTAATTTTTTATAACTTTAACTAATTAACTAAATTTATTTTCATATACATTTTAAGCTCAAATTATTTGCACAAAATTGTATAATATTGAAGCTCAGAATAACGGGTTTATACTGTTTATAGTTATTTTGATGTAATATAAAATTATTTTTGAGATTAGTAACTTTTACTTAGGTAGGTATGTTATTATATTTTTTACAGAACTGTGTCTATTCAACAACTTCCGCAAGCCAGCACTAACTTTGTCTTACACCAATAAATGACAATATTATATTATTATTTTTATATATATATATTTTTTTACTAAAATGCTTTGGGGATATATTATTTTGTTCCGAGGATTTTAAAGTTTAATAACTTTTTATATATTATTTCTTTAGGTACCTATGTCCTATATATTCTACTGACTACCACTGTCAATATAACTTGTTATAATAGATTAAACAATTAAAAATTTAACTTTTAATAATATTACTTAGGTATATATTTTTATATGTGTTAAATTTGGTTACGCTGTTCCCGGAGTAGAGTAAATTTGTAAAAAATGTTTTTTTTCAAATATTATGGATTCATCTGTAAAGATTGAAGTTCAATAGGTATATAAACAACATTAATAAAGATTATTAATCAATTGAGTGCAAAATAAAAGCTATACAGTTTGTAAGAGTTGTGGTTTTTTTATTTATATTATTATATATTTTAAATATTAATTATACGTACTACGTAGTACCAATGTCCAGTCCAACAGTTGTAACTCGTACTGCACAGTACACTCTAATCCAAAAGTTGTATGAAAATGGAACGTTACTGACGATAATATGATTTTCTAGTAATATTATAAGTGATAATAACATATTATTATAAGGTATAGTACGGGTAGGTATAGACGTATAGTATCTAATATCTATGCATATTTTTGCTTATACCCATATTAATATTTACCAATACACCACTGGTTATAGTAGAAGACATTATAAAAAAAGGTGGGTAAGTGGATGTCGCTCTGCTGTACAGTAGGTTAGAAGTGGATCAGAAATAGGAAATACCTAATTGTTATGATTTTTTTAATGAATTATTTTTATATGTTGAAGATAACAGTAGGTACCTATAGCGTTGTGTATAAGGCGATTTCAAACGGACAGTTTTTAAGGAGTTCAAAATAGGCAATTCTCAAATATTGTATGCATGTGTGCATGTCATGTAAATATGTGCGTATAGTAAGCGATCATTAGGGCGTGTGACTGACAACTGTGTAAATAAAATTTCGTACGAGCACATATGAGTCACAGCAACACCACAGTGGTTACAAAATGAGAAAAAGTTGGCCAAAATCTTAATTTTCACAGAAATCTTATAAAATTATCTTTTAGGTACTTATAATATAATAATGATTACGTTAATAGCACGTGACTTGTTTTTTTCTCAAAAACACTTCTTGCAGGAAAAACTCTCAAGCCTCGTAAAAAAACCGATTTTGATATTTTTTTTTTTAGAAGAGTATACACTTCTCACGTCAAATTGGATTTCAATTTTTGAGTTGTATTTAAAAACATAATAAAATAACGATTTTTAATGTGACTATTTTTTTACCGGATTTTGGTTTAGCAATTTTTTATATTTTAATATTATATTTTATAAATGCTCGATTACCAAATTATTTTTGTCCTATTGTATATCTTTAGATTAATTGTGTTCCCATGATTATTATTGTTTTTAAACATTA
>NW_021771258.1:916-3244 GCF_005508785.2 Acyrthosiphon pisum | reverse complement strand
TTTTATGTTTTTAAATTTAATTTATGTAATGAAATTATAATAATACTAATACTATCGCTTAAATCAACTATATAATGTTAATAATAGGCGAATAAAATAAAAATTCCATAATTTAGTCCTCAAATTATAATTATTATTAATTATTAAATACATAATATTCATTTAATTGTTACATTACAAAATTACTTAAATTACTAATAATGACTATTAATTTTTAAATTATTACTTTACTTACTTTTATTTAAAAAAAAAAAGTGTCGTGTTTATTGTTTATACTTGATAAATGTTAATCTTGAAGTAACTGAGGGGGAATATTCATTATTATAATATTCAATATTCATTTCAATATTCATTTGCAGAATCTGAATGATTATATTTTTTTATTCGCCGTTCATATCTGTCTCCAGTATGCCTTAACCATCCTGTGATAGCTTTATTAATTAAAAGAGTTGTTGCTCCAGGAGTTTGTTTTATTATCACGCCTACAAAAATATTATATAAATTACTTTCATGAATGAACCATAATATAATATATTTTACGGGCATAGTAAACAATTTGGGGCATTTCATATAATTTCCCTCGTCGCAAATTTCCAGGCAAAAAAAAAGGTTTTCTGGACTTCAAATTCTATTTGAATTTCATATTATATTATTATATTTAAGTAGAATTATAATCATTAGAAATCATTATAAAAATCAAATCAGTGAATTTTTAGATTCTGAGTGGAGCGATGAATGTATTGACTTAACAATGATGTGTTTTTTTATTTAATTTTTGTGTCTGTCACCACTGTTTGGGGTAATAAAACTGCTTCGATTTGCTTCAACAGTATCTTGTTCGATGGAGAAGTGAATCTAGTTGATGCATTCAACAGGCAAAATTTTAAAATTTCAATAGTTTTCAAGAGCGCCGGGAAAATAAACATACAAATTAAGGAATAACGGGAATTTTTGCGCAAAATTGGTTAAATTTATTAAGGAAATGTCGTATCGTTTCGTATCAAAATGCCCTGAACATAAACTTTGATGGAGGTTTTTGGAAGCAAATTTCATCTAGACATCCAGTTCGTATATTTGAGAGGTAAAAATTGAAAATTCTCAGTATTTTTCAAAATAATCGAGAAAAACAAAAATTAATGAAAATTTGCTAAAAATGTTTCTAGGCATGTACCTAAAGTTCAATATTTTTACGAAATTCATCATAATCTCGACTATTTTTTTTTTTTTATTAGATAAAAATAGACGGTATGTCAGTGTAGGTGTAAGACATATTATATACTTATCTTTGGTATTAAAAAAAATTGACTTATAATAGGTACCTATAATAAATTTCAAATTAATCATATCACAATATTCATTAGGTACTTATAACGTGTTATACATCAACAACAAAAAAATAAATAATTGAAATATGAAATTGTCCTTAAAGAGATCAAAATGAGTCTAAATATTTGAAGTAGGTATAGGCATTGATAAAATAAACATATGATGTAAATTTCAAGTATCTTCAGTTATTCGTCTTTGAATTACAGTAAAATAAGAAAATCGTTACATGAGAAATCGAGTGAATATCTAATGTTGTGTTTATTTGAACTTTAATTGAAAATTTAATTCGACCCTAGGCTGTCATTTTTTTTTTTTTTTTTGATAAAGCCGACAAACTCATGAGGTATCTTAAATTGAATTTAAATATCTTAGATTTAAGAATAAAATTGTTATGAATTTCTTACTCAAAATAATTTGCACATTTTCAAAAATTTTACACACAAAATTTGAACTTAAATACTTATTAAAAAATATTGTGACTATGTATTTTTAAGCACTCATTGCTAAGTTCAATAATATATTTTAATATAATATATATCATTTATAATACAATTATTTTAGTAACTTTGACCTAATATAAAATACGGGTTCAAAATTATAACATACAATAAGAGGTATAATTATTATTTTATTTTATTCACAACCAATGACAAATTTTTACAAACACAAAAATGTTCGTCATTTTACATTAATTACTTTTATGATAAACTATTAGTGGAAATATTGCTCATAAACATTTTTTGATATTGAAAATAAGGAAATGTTTATAAAAACAGAAATGGACAAATACAAAAATAATGAAATCGATAGATTAGAATTTATGAAAATGTTTGTTATAAATTTTTAGCTGAATAGAATATTATTATTATACTATATTTTATTACTATTTTTACTACCTACAATGATTATTTAAAAATAAATTTAATTAAAAACAAAAATGACATTTACGACAAAAGCCACAATTTTTAACCATTCCAGCATAATAATATGTAGACAGTCCTA
>NW_021771258.1:0-866 GCF_005508785.2 Acyrthosiphon pisum | reverse complement strand
TATCACGCTGGTACTGTCGGCCGTCTCCTGTATAGTGCATACTGCATACTGCTCTAAAATTTGCTAATCGATTAAGATTATAGAGATTAGAGTGCTCAGATAAATCAAGGGGCAAAATGATTTAATATTGTACAAGTGTACAAATGTACCTATGCAAATTGTATCAATATTTATTTGTTTAGTTGGTATGTATAAATATAAAAATATCTAAATACAATTTTTATAGTTTTGTTTTAGTTCATGGGGCATTACTCCCCCCCCCCCCCATGGGAGCACGGCAATGTACGGGGCGCTAGTGTTGTAATGCCTAGGGGCGGAAAAATGGTAAGTCCGCCTCTGAATGTTATCTATTGTAATCCCATACAATTGCCAATATTAATATTCTAAACTTATGTATTTTTTTATTCCATCTATATTGTATAATAATATTATGACGCGTGTCAACTGGCATGAGTACCTAATACAAATTCTAAAAACAGTAAAAACATGACAACCCTAGGTAGGTAGGTACTCGAAAGTTTATTCGAGATTTTTATGAAAAACGTCTGATAATATTTATTATTTTTTTTTTTTCTTTTCACTTTCTTAGTAGGTACCTATATCATAGCTATTGCCATTGTAGCAGTCGTCTTTGGTACCTATTGTGATTTGATTTGTTCAAACTATCGTCTCTATAGAAAAGTTAAAAATAACGTGCCACACCGAGGAAGGCACCTACCTATACGTCTTATTATAATATATTATTACTAGCTGATCCCGTGCACTTCGTTACCCGTTAAATGTACAAACTGTATATGACTCAAACTTTGTTCAATGCGTTATTTAATATTCGGTGTGTGATGTTCTAGATTTATCTTAACTTTTCT
>NW_021771257.1:41719-42572 GCF_005508785.2 Acyrthosiphon pisum | reverse complement strand
ATCGAAATATCCCCCTATTTGCTGTGAAACCACCACTGGGCCACAACTGGGCCCGCTTGGAGACGCGACATTTATAAGTTGTTAAACGTATTATATACTAACTTTGAAGTGTTATAACTTCGAAACTAAGTCTGAGCCCCAAATTCTGACTTCACCATCGTCTTCAGCGTACTTAACTACATAAGGATCAAAAAAAAAAAAAATGCAAAAAAAAAGGTGTCCCGTTAAGTAGAAATATACCAAAAAAACTATCTAACAAACCATATTATGTGTCCGGAATTTTAGATTCTGAGTGGAACGATGAATGTATTGATTTTACAATGATGTGTGTTTTTTTTTTAATTTTAATTTTTTTTTGTGTCTGTGTACACGATAAGTAGTCAAAATAATGCTTCGATTTTCAATTTCAGTATCTTGTTCGATTGGAAAGTGCATTAGAGAGGTCAAAATTTAAAATTCCCAGTAAATTTCAAAAGCGCCAAGAAAAACCAAAGAAAAATTAAGGAAAAACGGGAATTTTTACGCAAAATCGATTTTTCACAAAATTGAATTTGGTTTTTGGTGTAACTTTAAAAAAAATGACCGTAGATACATGAAATTTTGACTGAATGTTTATATTAGTATTTTCTATACACCATAACATTTTCAAAAAATTTTGACTTATTTTGAGCTCTTTACGGACATTGTCAGTTTTCATTTTTTTTTTAAATTTTTTTTCTAAAAATATCAATAAAATTTTATTTGTTGATCAAAAAAGCTTGAAAATTTAATAAAAGGCTCCTAGTATATTGTTTCAAAAGCAGATGAAAAATATTAAAAATCCTTTAGTCACAGTTTTTTTTATAAGCATTTT
>NW_021771257.1:36285-41669 GCF_005508785.2 Acyrthosiphon pisum | reverse complement strand
CATGCGTTTCAGTTACGTTTTTTTGTATATTGGGTTGAACAGATAACCGCGAATTTCTTATATTTCGTTTTGTTAAAGAAGTATCATTTAAAGTTAAAGTATTAATATCAGACGTTTCTAACTCTCAGCAAATAAGTTTAGATGGCAATACCGATATATCGTCTACTGCTTTTCTCTTGAGATTATTACTTAATTTTTGCTTGGTTTATTGTGACTCCGGTGATCATTATAAATTTTAGAATCAAAATCATTATGTCTCTTAAAAAACCACTTACATGTACTTTTACAGCAGGTCCATCTCTGTACGTCATTGTTCAACATTTTGTGAAACCTAAGCTTATGAGCATATTTTACGATTACAGTTTTGTTTTTTTTCGCTAATCATTACTTCTTCCATTTTTCAAAATGTAACAGAAAAACTCAAACACGTTACTATTACTGCAAAAACGATAGTCACTTCATGACGTACAGCACGCCACTAAAAATATAGTGAAACAGCCAAGGTATATCATAAAATTCGGTGATAACTATACACGATAATATGACAAACATAATGTACGTACGTATATAATATTAAGATATAAGCATATACGAATATACGTACGAACAAATCTTAATTGCGTTTAATCAAAGGTACGA
The DNA here is from genome assembly GCF_005508785.2 of Acyrthosiphon pisum. Classification (NCBI taxonomy): domain Eukaryota; kingdom Metazoa; phylum Arthropoda; class Insecta; order Hemiptera; family Aphididae; genus Acyrthosiphon; species Acyrthosiphon pisum. Next base: position 41,030 of record NW_021771257.1, on the reverse strand, counting down.
TGTAACAAAGCTATCGACTTTTATTGATTGTGAGTGCTGTCAGAGTTGTTAAGAGTGTATCTTTATTTTATCGTGGAAAAAAAATAATTATTTAACTTATAATATTTTATAAATAATTCATAAATAATATTATTTTTTATTTTTTTAATTAGTAGCCGGGACTTACTTTTTTTTCGCAGGACCCAATTTACCTACCACCTTTTTTCCCCGGAACCCAAGTTACTTACTAACTTTTTTACCCCGTGACTCAATTTACCGAGTAAGGGTCGTTTAGGACTCAATTTACCAATCCCAACAGTCAATGGGCTATAGTCCGCTTAGCCCCCTCCCCCCTGGTTTTGCCACTGTAGATTATAGTAGTATTATCGATAATTTTTGCAAATGAAAAAGCTAGAAAGTCTATTTTTTAAGACTAAAAATGAATAATTTTATAATAATAATGAATTAGTACAATATAATATGACGTGTTAATAAGAATACCTAAAACCAGCACAATTGTTTTCATGAATGACAAAATTTTATTTATGTTTAAGTATAAGGATTGTTATATAACAATACTTATACGAAATGTTTCCTGGTATATTGTTACATAGCAGTTGAAAAATATTATTTAAAATTCATAGTCACATTTTTTTTTTTATAAGCATTTCAAGTTTGAATTTTGACAAGATTTATCAAATATAAAATATAATAATAATAATTTTTTTTAAATGTATAAAATGTTTAACTTTTATAGCTAACGATTGAAAATTTAAAACAGGGTGTCACGTAAATAGGTTATATTATATAATTTACTTTATTCACAATATATAATCAATTAACATACTTAGTAATATCATAGGCTGACTGACTGTCTTCGCTCAGAATCGTTTTTTTTATACAATGATATTATATCATTGAATTCAATTTCAACATCTTATACACATTAAATAACATGCATTTTTTATATAAATTTTATAAATATAAATATTTTATAATTTTATTTTTATATAATAATTATTTCTTTATTATTATTGTAAAAAAAAGGCTTTTGTCTACAAATCCGTACCTTAATTATAATTATAAAGTTATAATTTTAATAAATCAGTTGATTTTTTGATCTTATAAAAATTATCAATCATAATTTATTAAAAAATAATAAATAATTCTAAATTTGATATCTGTTAACCGTAGCACACAGGTGTCTAGGATTTTACCGATATCGTACAATACAACTGTTTTTTTTCTCATCTCATTTTGGGGGCGATTGTAAGCTCGGAAAGAACTAAGCTCTAAGCTCGTAAAAATACACCCAACAAAACACAGATAATGTTCTCACCATCAAGATTCATAATAGGTCGCTTTACTCTAATTTTTAAGCAAACGGCAAACAACTTGAATTTCCGAGTTTAAATTTGGTATTTTACGCGTTTGTTAGACGTAGACAACATATGCTGATGTTGCGTCATCTTAATGGATTTTATTATCAGCAATATTTACCGATACTACTTAATACTTTATCGAGTATTTGTTTTGACTAGTTAAATTAACGTTTATAAAAGCACCCATACTACATTTCTATAGCTAGATTTATATTTGTTCATAATGCGCATAAACTTACTATAGATTCATTATTTGTGCGTCGGTCCGCCCCGATTACATTTTCTATGTACGCAACTATTTTAACGCAAACGTTTTACCGAAGACAGTTTATCTAAGTACACGATAGTGATTTTTTTTTAATACACACTAGTTAAATATACAATATACAAACTGTTTAATTTTTAAGTAAATATTTGTTGTATTTGCTTTTTTTGTTGCCTTTTTTGATATTTTAAATGCTTTTGTTACTGATTATATTGCCTTTAAATCCGAACCTTAATTATAATTTATTTCTATTGTATTTATTGATAAATTTTTATAAAATCTAAATTTTTAAATAACTACATTTATAATATATAAATGTTGACGCAAAATATATGCCATTTTAGCATCTTTCATTATAACAGGTGTATAATATTAAATTGGCGTTTCCGTCCTACATCTATGACGACTTGAGTCTGCAAAACTCAAAGAGCAAGCTCCATACGCTACCCACCCACATACTAACTAAATTATTTGTGAACAACACAATATTTTAGATTCTTCATAGATATATTTTAAATTACTCATACAATAAATGACATGAATATTTACACTTATTTTTAATTTGAATGTTTCATCTTCCGGTTTAATCTTACGATAAAACCGGTAATTTTTTTTTAATTGGTTGATAATTAGGACGCGATTTTTTATGTAAAGAGAATTATTTTTTGTACAAAAAAAGGAGAAGTGGATTTTTTTCTAAAATTGACAAAATATCATAAGGAAGGAATATCGTATATTTTAAATTTTAAATTTTTAACGTCATATTATTGTGTATATTTATGTTAACTATACCCCAATAAAAAATATAATATTATTTACATTTAATAGTTCAGCGAGAAAGAAAAATCTTAACATTTTATATTTTTAAAAACTAAATTGAACTGTAGCACAGGCCAGTAAAAAATAGTTGCCCATCGGTGGTTTATATATGATGCGTTAGTAAGACGGAAATAACAAACCGTCTAGTATACAACAAACACCATATGGAAGGTAAAATTACTTTCACGTTTTTTTGGAGACGAAATTCACTAACGGCCTTGTATAGCTACTTGTTGAACCTTGGACACAAGCGTATTATGTACAATAAACGTATTGTATACTGTTAGTCCCTAAATTCGCAGATAATTTCTTTGAATACCCTCTGTCAGACCTTCAGAATATTTATGGTCACACCGGCTGTTTCGGCCGAGAACGAACAATATTTAGTTCGTGCGCTCGGTATCGAAATACTTCGTACGCAAGAACACTCACACACCGACCGATGTGTAATATATGTATAATATGTGTAGGCAACTCAAGAATAGTGGCCGGGATCGCCGAGCAAATACTCCGAGTGCTAGTTAGTGTGTGGTGATTAGGTGTGTATGTGTAATGTGTATATGTTATATGTGTGCTTAAAAAACTATAAATAAAAGGTAACACGTTCTCTGGTAAATAATTAGTTGCTGTATAATTCAAATATCAATAATAATACAATTATATTCGAATCACAGCAACACAACAATATAGTTTAATATAGTTTTAAATATAATATAAATAATTCAAATATAAAAATAATAATTTTAGTTGAGCCGCTAACAAGATATAAGTATGGCCAAATAATATAATAAATATCAGCTATCTGAGCTGTAGTACAATAATAATTTAAAACTTACAGTTATGACGGTGCTCGGCTGGCCAGCTGCTACCTATCCTGTAATACAATGCAAAATTCACAAAAAAATGCGAATTTATAAGTAATATAAATTATAAATGTCGAACACGATTGGCGCACACTACAATAAGATTATAATACAAAACACAAACACTATCGTGGCGATTAGGGCACACCAAAAAGATTGGCTATTATAACACAATATATGGCGATTCGCCCCTACACAATTAGTTACACTACCAAAAATTGATACTTCGACACTGACCGGCGATTTGCGCACGTAATAATATTTTCTCCGCGTTGGCGTAACGGGATGGACTGAAGACCCAGGCAATCGTGCGGCTCCTGGCGTCGACGGCCGACCGGGCGTTATCTACATGTTACATAATTCATGCACGACAAAATTATAATAATAATAAACAATAATATAAATATTCACGAGCAATAGGTATGTGGTGTGAATTTATGAAAACAACTATAGGTCGTTGACCTGCACCGGGTTGCGCGGTATAGTGGTGCGGCGGCAATTGAACATTAAAATTAAAATATTATCTGGCGTCGACACCGGCAGAAAAAAAAAAATTTCACACTATAATAGAATATGGTGTGCTATATAATATAGACCACCGTAAGACGTTTGCACGTACCTGCAAGTCGATAGAACATTAAATATATTTCGTTATAGTTATAATTATACTTAAGTACATTATTCTTCTACAAAACATTCGCTATAACTTCTTCGGGTCTTAGAAATGGCAAACCAAAAAAAATTATTTAAAAAAATTGCTTTTTTCTGATTTTAAAGTTTTTTATGAGTTGACTAAACCTTAGAGCTTGAATATTTTTCCACTAATTTTGTCCTAAATGGAAACGGCATCCTCTTATTATAATTTTAGGCCAAACAAGTTTTTCAGCCGTGTGTATAGCAATCTCAAAATCTATAAACACTTCATCGGGAGAAAATTTTAGTTGATACTGTTTACTATTTACTGTATGTTCACATAAACGTACATATGTTTCAGTTTCTTTATTAGGTAATAAGAAAAACACAAACGGAAAATACGATCTTTCAACAAGGCCATGAATTGTGAAAAATTGGTAAAAAAAATGTGGACAGTTTCTAAAAGTGCCATCGACAAATATTGTATTCGATTCCACACAACACTTCTAGATTACTTTTTGTTGAAAACCTAATAATACCACAAATGTTATGGTTAACTAATATTAATGATTCATTTGTATAAGTAACTAGTATTATTTCATTTATGGTGGCATGCGTTTCAGTTACGTTTTTTTGTATATTGGGTTGAACAGATAACCGCGAATTTCTTATATTTCGTTTTGTTAAAGAAGTATCATTTAAAGTTAAAGTATTAATATCAGACGTTTCTAACTCTCAGCAAATAAGTTTAGATGGCAATACCGATATATCGTCTACTGCTTTTCTCTTGAGATTATTACTTAA
>NW_021771257.1:32714-36235 GCF_005508785.2 Acyrthosiphon pisum | reverse complement strand
CATCCTATCCATTTACAACGTTTTGAGGGTATTAACACTCTGTCTAGTAATAAAAACAGTCCGATGAGTCTCTTGTAGCAGATTTACTTTAGCTCTGTAGAAAATGTCTTAGTATTTGAGAATATACGCAATATAAATTATATATTGAAAATAAAGTAAAACCAGTTAATACATCGAATGATTGAATTTTAGTTAGGTACCTACGTATTTTTTCAGGGCTAAATAAAACATTTTCTATTTGCCTGTTGGGGGCTCTTTTTCCGAATCACGGACTGGGACTTTTCGAGTCAGTCCGACACTGGGTACGTGCAAACGTCTTATGGTGGTCCATATTATATACCACACTATTATAGTGTCACTATATTCTATTATGATTTAATATTATTAGGAAATTTTTCTTTTTTCTGCCAGTGTGACCATAAATATTCTGAAGATGGACATAGGGTATTCGTAGAATTTAAGTACTAACAGTATACAATACGTTTATTGTACATAATACGCTTGCGTCCAAGGTTCAACAAGTATACGAGACCGTTAGTGAATTTCGTCTATAAAAAAAAAGACGAACCACAGATGGGCAACTATTTTTCACCTACCTGTGCTACAGATCAATTTAGTTTTTAAAAATATAAAATGTTAAAATTTTTCTGTATTTAATAATAATAATAATTTATTAATTTTCCAACAAGCGATATTTACCAGATGTATTACTAAATAACAAAGTTTGTTGGATTACCTCTTAAGCCAAATTGTATTTCATTATATTATATTTATAAAATTATCAAAAAATCGATAAAATGTTTATCGTAAAACGTAAATTTAAATTTCTTATCTAGTATTGATTTTCAATCGTTAGCTATAAAAGTTAAACATTTTATACATTTTCAAAAAAAAAAGGTTGGTAAGTGGATGTCGTTCTGCTGTTCACTAGGTTCCAAGTAGGTCACTGTATAATGGATGGTATTAAATTTGAATTCAATTTTATAATATCATTGTATAAGAAAAATGATTGTAATATCTTAAAAATACGATGAATATAAAGACGACTCCTGTCGATAGTTATATTAAAAATAAATTTTATGGTAGTAAAATTAAGCTATTACCTTCCTCCGGTTGTTCGGAGGGCTCTCGAGATCGTGTATTCGAGAATTATATCAAATATACTGTAAAATATAATTTATGTAAAAAGAACATAATATAAAGTAATGACTGCAATCAATATAAGATATTATATTAAATGCCTTACCTGATTCGCAGTTGTTTGTAGATAATGTTGTAAGAGTTTTAGGTTTTAGATGACACAAAGTAATACTTCAAATACACAAATTGAAATAAAGAACGCTCTAATTTTGGCTTATCATAAGAAGTCCAGTTGTCGCTCGTTGAAATCAGTATTGATATTTTGAGAGGTGGTTACTCGGTGGCTGGTGCTTATGCACTCATTTAAGAGACGACACGGATATGTCTACCAGAGAGTGGTAGGCGGTTATGTCAAAGGTTTTTGTGCTTCTCCTAACTAGATTTCTCTTCGGCGGCAAAGCCCTTATTGGCTGTGACAATATATTTATTAGGGATGCCCGGTTTCTACAAACGACAGTCTGGCCGTTATTTATAATTTACTGGATTAATAAAATGTTATTTGTTGGGCTTTTGACATTGAAATTTAATTAAGCTCCTAATATATTGCTGAAATAGCGGTTGAAAAATATATAAAATACATTGGCAGAATTTTTTTTGAAGTATTTAAAGTTTGACTTCGACAACATTTAGCTTAAAAAATTACAACAATGTTCCACGTAAGCAGCCCTGGGGCCAAGTTGTCAGAGAGGCCCCATAACTCGGCCATGTCAACCAGTTCTTATTTTTAATGTGGAACCGATTTCATGTCTTAAATAATTAAATGCAAATATGATTCGTGTTAATTACCTATCAAAATAATTGTATATATTTATAAGTGAATTAAGGATTAACCTAATGAAAAACTCCAGAAATACGTCTGAAAACAATGAGACTGATTGATGGATTAACTCATGTAGAAGATTGTAACCTAGAAGAGCGGTTTAAGAGGATGGTGTTTTATTTTAAATAATACAAAAATACAAACACAGTCAATGGGCTATACATATTAATTAACAAAGAATAAAGATTAAAGTTATTTTGTTGTAATTTTATAATATATTTCATCAAATTACAGGGAACTGTATTAATTATAATTAATAACAATATAAAATATCCACAATGACAAACCGTCACTGCTCAGAATCTTTTTTTGTATACAATAAGATTTTATCATTGAATTCAAATATAATACAATCCATTATACAGTAACTTGTAACATACTGTACAGGAGAGCGACATCCACTTAACCTAACTTTTTCGTCGTTAACTATAAACGACTGTAGATAGCGAATTTACGATCATACCAAAATCGAGTAGGTATCTATCTACATTTTTATATAAAGTATGGAATAATATACGTTATACCTATAAAGGACATAGGTAGACAGCGCCTTGCAGAGCATTGCACAAGACGCATTTATCATTATATTATATCGTCGCCGCCGACCACGACAACGACAGCGACAGTAAAACATACTGTCCAAATTCCAATTAAGTAAATATAGTTTTTGAAATAAATACGATTAACTATTTGCTTTCCGGTCTACCAGACGTCACTCAAAACACGTATTACAGTGCCCTGCTGCAGGACCTATTTATATACAATAGTAACATGTAGAAATATATCACTAAACTGCCTCGCACACATTTTTTTCTCCCACCTTTAAAAATAATAAGTTATAATATTTGTTTTCATCATGTTTTCATCATTAAACTACGCAATGATGCTAGATTAGGAATGCTACAATACCCAACTCAGCCAAATGTGGAGTTATATGTTAAAAAGAGGAAAGAAGCGCATAAGGTGCTAAGACAGGAAAAAAGGAAAATGGAAAAGGAAAAGATTGAAAATTGGAAAGTTATAGATACAACCCTAAAGAATTCTTTAGGCAGTGTAAATCCTTAAAAAACGGATTCAAGCCAACAACGCAATTCGTATTAAATGGAGAAGGGGTACTATTGTCAAATAGTAAAGATAAAGCAGAGGAGTTTCGGAAGTACTTTGACCAACTTCTGAATAGCGAACCCAACTTAAACCAAGGAGAAGATGACGAAGAATGGGGGGAACCCACAAACAACAACTTGAGAAATGAAGAGTTAGAACCAAACAGAGCAGAAATAGAATCAATTATTAAATCACTTAAAAATAATAAGGCTACTGGAGAGGACCGAATTTGCGCAGAATTACTAAAGCTTGGAGGCCCAAGCCTAACGGATGGGATATTTAATCTTATATCTATGATATGGCGTAAAGAAGAAATTCCAACCGATTGGAGAACATCAGTTATCTGTCCAATATTTAAAAAAGTGATCCCAAATGCATAGAAAATTATAGAGGTATATCTCTCCTAGATGTTGGGTATAAGGTCCTGTCTATGTGTCTCCTACGAAGAATACAGATG
>NW_021771257.1:24354-31855 GCF_005508785.2 Acyrthosiphon pisum | reverse complement strand
AAAATCACACGCCGCCCGCCGATTGAAAATAAATGTATTATAATATACTTTTCATTATAACGAAATATATATGAGTCACTCTCGAGTCTCGACTAGTAGGTACGTGCAAACGTCTTATGGTGGTCCATATTATATACCACACTAATACACTAAATTATTCTATTATATTGTGAATTTTTTTTTTCTGCCTGTGTAACCATAAATATTCTGAAAGTCTGACAGAGGGTATTCGTAGAATTTAAGGACTAACAGTATACAATACGTTTATTGTACATAATACGCTTGCGTCCAAGGTTCAACAAGTAGGTATACGAGGCCGTTAGTGAATTTCGTCTCTAAAAAAACGTCAAGGTAATTTCACCTTCCATATGACATGTATTGTGTGCAAAACGATTTGTTATTTCCGTCTTTCTGACGCATCATATAAACCACAGATGGGCAACTATTTTTCACTGGTCTGTGTTACAGTTCAATTTAGTTTTTAAAAATTTAAAATATACGATATTCCTTCCTTATGATATTTTGTCAATTTTAGAAAAAAATCCACTTCTCCTTTTTTTGTACAAAAAATAATTCTCTTTACATAAAAAATCGCGTCCTAATTATCAACCAATTAAAAAAAAATTACCGGTTTTATCGTAAGATTAAACCGGAAGATAAAACATTCAAATTAAAAATAAGTGTAAATATTCATGTCATTTATTGTATGAGTAATTTAAAATATATCTATGAAGAATCTAAAATATTGTGTTGTTCACAAATAATTTAGTTAGTATGTGGGTGGGTAGCGTATGCAAGCTCTTTGAGTTTTGTAGACTCAAGTCGTCATATATGTAGGGCGGAAACGCCAATTTAATATTATACACCTGTTATAATGAAAGATGCTAAAATGGCATATCTTTTGCGTCAAAATTTATATTTTTTTCCACGATAAAATAAAGATACACTCTCAACAACTCTGACTTTGATTCTAAAATTTATAATGATCACCGGAGTCACAATAAACCAAGCAAAAATTAAGTAATAATCTCAAGAGAAAAGCAGTAGACGATATATCGGTATTGCCATCTAAACTTATTTGCTGAGAGTTAGAAACGTCTGATATTAATACTTTAACTTTAAATGATACTTCTTTAACAAAACGAAATATAAGAAATGCGCGGTTATCTGTTCAACCCAATATACAAAAAAACGTAACTGAAACGCATGCCACCATAAATGAAATAATACTAGTTACTTATACAAATGAATCATTAATATTAGTTAACCATAACATTTGTGGTATTATTAGGTTTTCAACAAAAAGTAATCTAGAAGTGTTGTGTGGAATCGAATACAATATTTGTCGATGGCACTTTTAGAAACTGTCCACATTTTTTTTACCAATTTTTTACAATTCATGGCCTTGTTGAAAGATCGTATTTTCCGTTTGTGTTTTTCTTATTACCTAATAAAGAAACTGAAACATATGTACGTTTATGTGAACATACAGTAAATAGTAAACAGTATCAACTAAAATTTTCTCCCGATGAAGTGTTTATAGATTTTGAGATTGCTATACACACGGCTAAAAAACTTGTTTGGCCTAAAATTATAATAAGAGGATGCCGTTTCCATTTAGGACAAAATTAGTGGAAAAATATTCAAGCTCTAAGGTTTAGTCAACTCATAAAAACTTTAAAATCAGAAAAAAGCAATTTTTTTAAATAATTTTTTTTGGTTTGCCATTTCTAAGACCCGAAGAAGTTAGCGAATGTTTTGTAGAAGAATAATGTACTTAAGTATAATTATAACTATTACGAAATATATTTAATGTTCTCTCGACTGCAGGTACGTGCAAACGTCTTACGGTGGTCTATATTATATAGCACACCATATTCTATTATAGTGTGAAATTTTTTTTTTCTGCCGGTGTCGACGCCAGATAATATTTTAATTTTAATGTTCAATTGCCGCCGCACCACTACACCGCGCAACCCGGTGCAGGTCAACGACCTATAATTTATTGTTTTCATAAATTCACACATACCTATTGCTCGTGAATATTTATATTTTTGTTTATTATTATTATAATTGTGTCGTGCATGAATTATGTAACATGTAGATAACGCCCGGTCGGCCGTCGACGCCAGGAGCCGCACGATGGGTCTTCAGTCCATCCCGTTACGCCAACGTGGAGAAAATATTATTACGTGCGCAAATCGCCGGTCGGTGTCGAAGTATCAATTTTTGGTAGTGTAACTAATTGTGTAGGGGCGAATCGCCATATATTGTGTTATAATAGCCAATCTTTTTGGTGTGCCCTAATCGCCACGATAGTGTTTGTGTTTTGTATTATAATCTTATTGTAGTGTGCGCCAATCGTGTTCGACATTTATAATTTATATTACTTATAAATTCGCATTTTTTTGTGAATTTTGCATTGTATTACAGGATAGGTAGCAACTGGCCAGCCGAGCACCGTCATAACTGTAAGTTTTAAATTATTATTGTACTACAGCTCAGATAGCTGATATTTATTATATTATTTGGCCATACTTATATCTTGTTAGCGGCTTAACTAAAATTATTATTTTTATATTTGAATTATTTATATTATATTTAAAACTATATTAAACTATATTGTTGTGTTGCTGTGATTCGAATATAATTGTATTATTATTGATATTTGAATTATACAGCAACTAATTATTTACCAGAGAACGTGTTACCTTTTATTTATAGTTTTTTAAGCACACATATAACATATACACATTACACATACACACCTAATCACCACACACTACCTAGCACTCGGAGTATTTGCTCGGCGATCCCGGCCACTATTCTTGAGTTGCCTACACATATTATACATATATTACACATCGTCGGTGTGTGAGTGTTCTTGCGTACGAAGTATTTCGATACCGAGCGCACGAACTAAATATTGTTCGTTCTCGGCCGAAACAGCCGGTGTGACCATAAATATTCTGAAGGTCTGACAGAGGGTATTCAAAGAAATTATCTGCGAATTTAGGGACTAACAGTATACAATACGTTTATTGTACATAATACGCTTGTGTCCAAGGTTCAACAAGTAGCTATACAAGGCCGTTAGTGAATTTCGTCTCCAAAAAAACATGAAAGTAATTTTACCTTCCATATGGTGTTTGTTGTATACTAGACGGTTTGTTATTTCCGTCTTACTAACGCATCATATATAAACCACCGATGGGCAACTATTTTTTACTGGCCTTTGCTACAGTTCAATTTAGTTTTTAAAAAAATTAAATGTTAAGATTTTTCTGTATTTTATTATAATAATAATTATTCAGTTTTTATAGCTAAGGGTTAAACGTTTTAAGGGAAGATTCTCATAAATAGTTCAATATGTAGCCAAAAAATCTAAAATATTTATGAACACAGTAATTATTACAGACATTTAAAATTCAAATTTGGACGAAATTACGTATTAAAACCAATAATAAAGATTTTACTTCACCTACCCGGTTTTTTTGTTTTTCGTATAATGGTTTTATACCATGGAATTCAAATTTAACGCCATCTGTTACAGTGACCCACTTGTTACCTACTGTACAGCAGTGTGACATCCACTTACCCGCTTTTAATACAAACTAATTTAGAAAAAAACTATAATAAACACAATTTAAAGTATATCCAAAATTATTTTATTTGAACTCTGGACGTAACGACTATAATTTTTTTTGGTATATCACTGATGTTGTACATTGTTGTTAGGTTTTATCATTGATTATAAATACTATATAGCATTTAATAGTATTTATAATTAATGGTTATAGGTAGGTACCTATAACCTACTCTTAAAAAGATGTTTAAGCAATCAATATCGCGGTAAAAACATATTTACATATCCATGAAAACAACGAAATATAATTAAAAACTAAAAATTGATTAAAAACACTTGTTATGAAAATTATTAAATATAATATTTAGAAGAAAGTTAAGCCCACATAGACGTTTTTTGAAATATTTTTTATCAAAAGAGTTACTATTATTTAAAAAATGTAATAAAAAGTTTTACTTTTCATAACGAGCAGTATATTATGTAGAATTATACAAAACCCAGCTTAGGTCTCCGAATTGTTGTTCCCTATAAACCTCATAGCAGGTATTTTTGATCTAAAACTACTTTTTAATGCCGTTTCGTATGTTTTGCATAAACTTGTTTAAGTTGTTAGATTTATTTTTTCATTATCGTAATGAGCGGCCGCCTACCTGTTGTTGTGTCGGACCGACATGGTGACTGCGATTTCCCCAAATGACGTCAAAAAATGAATTTATTTATTTAGTTTGGTGTATATGAAGGTTGTAGCTTGTAGGATACTTTGTACGGTGACCTAGAAAAAATTAAAACTGCGTTCAGTTTGTACTATTTTAGGTAATAAGGACAGTCAATATGGCGGACAGTTTTACTATTTCAGATAGGTAGTAACAAAATATATAAGGCGGATAGTTTGTACTATTTGAGGTAGAAAAAATGTATACATAATACATCAGTTTTATTACAAAACACATGTAGTTAACAGACATAAAATAATAATAATAAATTCGTAGTGTGTACAGGATTTGTGAATTCGAAAATTATCGAAAAAAACGTATGCACAACGTATTAAATTATAATAGAGAAATAATACAATTTTATGATTAAATCGTTTCAATTTTCATTAATAATTAAAACCTGCAGTATGAAACTATACACAAGACATAATACAAAGACATTACACACTATGCCAAAGTGTATAAAGGTTATATTTAACGAATGTTAAGATATTGCAGGATAAAAATATTAATGAACAGATAATTATCAAAAAATTGTTTGCTGTTCATAAACTAAAGTTATATTGTATTATACATAATAACATAAATATCAATAAATATTTTATTAAATAAAAACAAGTATTTTATTTTATGGGTTGTATATATTATGGAGTGTGTATTATTACTGTGTCACCAAACTCATGTCTCATACTTATTGCGATCTAAAGTTTTGAGCAATTTCATTTTATCTTATCTTGTAAAATATATTTCCTGGAATACTTATTTTGTAAAAAAGAGCGGTGGTAAACTCTTCCGACATGGTAAACTCTCCCGGGTCAGTCTATGTTCACCTGAAGGAAATGTCTAAACTCTCCCGGGTAAACTTTATGTTATTGTTTACCTGAACGAAATGTGTAAACTCTCCCGAGTTGTTTTAAATGTTATTGCGTTATTGCTACTCTATAAATTTCCTTAACTGCAGAGATTGTGAATGTCATTTAAAATTTTTAGTATCAATTGTATTACTGTTAACCTGTTTTCTATTTAAATATTAATTATTTATATCTTAAGTTTTTTTGAAATCAGTGTGTTCCAATTTCCATAAAAAGTAGTATTTTAACTATAATATTTATAGCTCACAGCAACAATGATTTTTATATTTAACAGAATTATTTTAGTGTTACCAACTCTGTTATACGAATAATGTCCCATGCTCCTCTAGCTTAGTAGTACTGAAATAGACCCGGGAGAGCTTACATGTTCTCGTCAGGTAGTACTGAAGAAGACCTGGGAGAGTTTACCATCGGGAGAGTTTACAATCGCCCGTAAAAAGTGTCCGCGATCGATTTTCATCTGTTTATTAACACCGTACAAAATGTCCGCGGTACCTATGCAACTCAAACAATAAATAGTCCCGTTTACCGTATATGAACGATAAGGTTCTGAATTTAATGTCTATGGCACACAATTTTCTGGGATTTTGGCCCTATTTTATAAGGTACGGTTTTTTGAAGTCGTCTACCGACTTCGGGTATACCCAAAATATCATTTTTTAATGCTAGGACTTATTTGTCGGACGTCGTTATAAGCGAGATAACACGATCGACGTATACACGAAACACCGCATCAGTTGAAAGAAGATTCTTTAGTCTGAAGTGTATATTATATCAGAATTTATTTTACTAAAAATAACACCACGTTGCGAACCACTGAAACGCTATATTTTGACCCCTCACACTCTGGACTGTTGTGACCTTTGCACGTAAAACGTGGTATGACAATAATATAATATCGCCTATTCTCACGGTTAGAAATGTTCCTTTTTATACTATAACAACAAAACGGGCGACGGCTACATTATATAATACATCTGTGTGTGTGTGTGTGTGTGTGTGTGTATGCTGCACAAGGCTTGACAGCCGAAAAACATTCCTCGTAATCGTGACGGACACAAGTAAAACTAAAATACAAACGCATACGTACGACAATAATTATGATTATAAAATAAGTACGTGACACATATGTCGTCTTATTGTCATCACAGTATACTGCCGTCATAAGCAAAAACGCCGTAGGTCACCGAAAAACGATTTTGAGAAAATCGCGTTTTTGTATTTTGTATTTTCATAAAATCATAACACCTTGTACATGATATATGGTTTCTTATGTAATTTTACCCAACGAATGCAATGAAACAATAATAAATATGAATAAATTAATAATTGACAAGATATTTTACTTTTCACGTTGTGCCATAGTATTGGTATAAACTTTTGATACTTTATTCAAAAGCAAGAATGCCGTAACTCGTTAGTAACAATTTCTGATATGATGAAATTATTTATACATTTAAATTTTAATGAATTCACAAAACAAAAATATTATTTCTAAGTCAATAAGTAAACCAGTTCGTGTTACTAAGCCAAAACGCCGTCAATTATAATTTGTACTACGGACTAAGATGAAATGCCGTATCTTCAACAATACTTACTGCGTTAATGCTTAGTATAGTGATTTTACGGCTTTATTACCTAGTATCCACGATTTTTTCTACTACTTACGGTGTTTTAGTTATTTGATTATTGATAATATTTCAGACTTACGGCATATGCCATCTACAAAAGCCGAATTTCACAATAATTTTTTTCTTATTACCTCATTTTTTATTTTTTTGGGACTTACGGCGTTTTTGCTTATGACGGCAGTATACCTTTAGGTACTAAGTCGCAACTATGACCGATCGTCCTGTTTCACAATATGTCAGGGCTTGAAACCGTTTTCAAAACCGATTTCAGAAACCGGTATAAACCGTTTTAAAACCGAAACCGAAACCGTAATCAAAACCGAAACCGGAAAAAAATGGATACCGGTATTAAAGTCAAAACCGAAACCGGAAAAAATTGGATACCGGTATTATAATTTAAAACCGAAACCGAAAAAAATTGGATACCGGTATTAAAGCTAAAACCGAACCATAAAAATTGGAAACCGGTATTAAATACAAACCGAATCTAAAAAAATTGGAAACCGTTTTTTTTTTTTTTAATTGACGTGTTTTTAAATACTTGAATTCCATTAATACGCATAATTAATACTCATAATAAAATTGAGACCATGATTAAAATGTTGATAACCATTTCATTATTCGCCAAATTATTAGTTGCTTTAAGTAATATAATGATATAAATTATAGTTACTTGCAAATACTATATATGACAATAGG
>NW_021771257.1:19066-24304 GCF_005508785.2 Acyrthosiphon pisum | reverse complement strand
TAAAAAATCACTCCTATTAAAACATTTCTCTTATTTGTATCACACATTCAAATAACTTATCAAGTAATTAAGTATAATAAAACCATTAAATTATATTTTCAAGTCTGCTTGGAAATCCGTTTTTAAAAATTTAAAAACCGGTATACAAAATCGAAATTACAATTATAATACCGGTATTGAAAAATTAAAACCAAAACCGAAAAATTTAGAAACCGGTATGCAAAACCGAAATTTCTTAATACCGGTATTGCTAAGTTGAAACCGAAAATTTAGAAACCGGTATTCAAAACCGAAACCGAAACCGAAAATTTTAGAACCCGATATTGAAAACCGAAACCGAAACCGAAACATTTAGAAACCGGTATTCAAAACCGAAACCGAAACCGAAATTTCTTAATACCGGTATTGCTAAGTTAAAACCGAAATCGTAAAATTTAGAAACCAGTATTCAAAACCGAAACCGAAACCGAAATTATTTCAATCGGTTTCAAGCCCTGCAATATGTATTGTGTTGCTTCTGGTAAAATAGACGCCATACGGTTAGAATACACCACCAACTACGACCCGTCTACTCTAATGGCCGAGTAGGACAGTTTTATGGAATTTTCAGAGAGCAGAACCATAATAATATTATATTTTATATAACGTACCTATGTTATACTATTACCTACACCATAATTTTATATATTATACGAGTATACAACCAAGCGAGCACCCATATGTGTGGCAAGTGGGATCTTGCCCTCCCAGAGAATTTTTGACTGCGTGTAGGTACTTTGATATCAACATCGTTATGAATAAATTACAAGTAATAATTATCTTGCCCCGGGTAGGATTTTATCCTGCGGGCACGCTTATGTACAACATAATAATAATAATATTACATATAATATTATATGAGTATAAGGAGTGGCTAGTGTTTGAAAATTTCATGAAATTTAAAAAAAAAATGAAATATTTCAGTAGGTTCCTATTTTAATACATTTTGTTTTATTTTTAAATAAGTTTTATATTTACAATGTAATTTTACATATAACTGTCATAAATCACTTTCATAATTGTATGGTACCTAACCTTTGATATTATACATTTAAAATAGAATTCAAAACAATAGTAATATAGTATACATGTATATTGTATAACTACTGAATTATTACATTAGAATTATTACATTACACTGAAAATTGTGTTAAAAAAAAAATAAATTGTGTTAAAAAAATTGCAGTGTTTCACGTTACTTCAAACACTAGGGGTGACCCAAACCACGGTTCGCGTCTTATCGTAATATTCGTAAATGTAATGATAGGTATTGATGAAGACAAAATCATCTTACATGTAATTTACTCTGATTTATTGCATGTATAAAGAATAACGGTTTTAGGTTCTTGATTGTAATTTAAAAATATTATTCGGTACTTGAAACTTAACGGTAATTTTTAACATAGACATTATTCTAATATTCGCAGGTACACACAATATCATTTTTTTAAATGCAATATTTTCGGCAAAAATTAAATCATCTTACCGTATTGATAGTATCTATAATAATAGGTACCTTGTAAAATAAATTACTTTAATTTATTACAATATAAATTTATCATAAAATATACTTAGTATATAGTAATATAGGCTGACAGACTATCTTCGATCAGAATCGAATTTTTATATGCAATGATTTTAAATTAAAATTGAACACGGTATAACGATCTACACCTCAATTACACTCCGACACTTGATACCTACTCTACAGCTGAGTTTTTACGGTTACCTGCATTTCCCCTTTTATTATTGGATTTTTTTTCATTTGTTTATTAAAAACTATAGAGTATAATATTGATATCGCAAAAATGAAGATGTTACGTCATAGATAAAATTATCTTCTAAGGTTTCTATGCAGTGTGAACATTAGGTAAATCTACTGCAAATAATGTAGGTGCTCATGCGTTGGCCCCGTGCAAAACCGTTTTTTCTATGGAATCTCGTTATTACACAACAACTCTTGTTGGTACTGGATTCATACATGGGTCGAACGCACTATTGTGAATATTTAATATTAACATTTTTAATTATTCTCAAAATGTATGTAAAATTATCCGATATTAAACCCCATAAATATCATGTGCTATGTTATAAATTTACTTACCCATTGATTACGCTATATTATGTTATATTATGTATGATGATTAGTTATACCTATACAAATCCCCACGTGACACCTTAAAAAAATTATAGAAAACAAAATAGAAAATAGAAAATCAACACATGTTATAGAAGCGTTATACAATTCACATAAAATATAAATACATAATAATATTATATTATAATATAATATAATCAATGCATCAATTCATCGTATCATATTATTTTTAGGTATATTATAATGTAGGTATTATATATAATATTCTTTAATAATACAATAAACATATATTACAGTGAAACCTCCGAACAAACTATAAACTTTTTAAAAACTGAATCCTTTGAATATCGGACACTTCCGAGTAGTGGACAAGATTTCGGCGGCTGAGAATGTCCAGTATTTATGAATTTCACTGTATATTGTTTATACTTCATGGAAAAAAGGTTAACCCAATATAAGTGGATATATTTCATAATATTAGGAATATCTTGAGTATATTAGAAAAATATAATAGTAATAAACTTAAGTGGTCCGACAAAAATTTAAAGTTATATAACTCATACACTAATATGCAAGGCTGGGCATTAACGAGTTAAAAAGTTAAAGTTAAGTTAATAAGTTAATTTTATATTAACTTTTTAACTTAACTAGTTATATTATTAGTATATTATTACTTTTATAAAATAATAATGATTTTATTTTATAAAAAAAATAGTTAAAACTAATATCATATTATAAACTATAATTATGAACTTTCCGCGGGTGCACTATTTGTTATTATAAGAGAAGTAATTTATAAAAGTTCTAACATGACGTAATAATAAACGTACATCTATCAAACACAAATAAAATATACATTGACTATTTTACCATAAACCTTAATTTATTAGAAAGCCGAACCAAATAAAAAAAAATTGAATTTGTTCAACTGTTATAGAACACCTGTGACCTAAAGTAAAACATAAATTATGTAAATTTGATGAATTTGATGAATTTTAAACTATTTTCAAAAACGTGCCCGCCGGAAGGTTAAAGAAAATAATGAATAAATAGGTATAAGTAGGTACTAACCTAACCTAACCATTTAAACTACTATACGTTTATCCATCGACCGTCGTCACTCGTAAGTGCCAACATTCAATTTAATATTAAAATGTGACTGCAGTGCTCGAAATGGAAAATTTTACGACCGGGACGCTCATAAAATTAATATGCGGACTATATATTATTTTATTTTATATTTATTCGTGTTTACTTTACAATACAATATATTTAGTTGAATAGATACAAATAATATAAGTAATTTTAAGCTTAAAAATGTAGTTATAGGTATAATTCAAATGTAATACATAGTTTATAATAATTTCCATAATGCTGAGTATTTTTCGTCAATTTTTTTTTCACGTTTGCGACTTGCAGTGTCATTAATAGAATGTCTACCTTTGACTAACCATGACCAAAAACTTCTTTTCCTCCTTCCAATTTTTATATTTGAAAATCTCGAACAATATAATTTTCTTTATTCAATTGAAACTGACACAAATGATGTATTTTATCATCTCCAAATGTAATATTTTCGACTTCGCCATTATCGGAAATAGGCCATTTTTTTGGATATAATACGCTAAGACTATCGAGTAAATCTGTATAATTATATTATATGTTCTCCTGTTGATGTTTTTCATGTTTTACCCTCCCATTATGAATGGTAACATTTTTACAAATATTAAATTCAATCGCTTTCTTAGCGCCGACTAATTTATGTCCAGGCTCACTTACTAATAGCCTTGTTGGCTTCTACAAGAGTGATATTACGCCTTTGCAAATACTTGTCTCTATATTAAGTATATTATATTAATATTATATTTTGTTGAAAAGAAATTTTATAATTTTAATCCTCTAAATTGTGATACTGCTGATTTTTACGAACCGTAACTCTTAAATTTAAATTTTAACCAACCAGAACGGACGCAAAGTTTATATTACGAACCGGAACGCCGTTTCGGTGCGTTCCGGTCCATTTCGAGCATTGAATGTGAGAAATAAAGGGTTTTTTTGGACACACTCGTGGTTGGCAGGCCGTAGACGATGTTTCGGATATAGCGTGGTATAATATGACGAATAAAACAGTATTAGTGTTACTGAAATCATTTCCGAAAATAACAAATAAGTAATAACTGGGGCCTGTAACTTGAAGAACTAAAAATCTTAAAAGAAAAGAAAATGTTAAAAATGACTTTATGATGACTTCACATTTTTTAAAATGTACGTTTTACAAAATGTAGTGCTTTGTAAAGTATTTTAATTGCGTTGTCATAGATTAAGTAAAAATGACAAACTTGGTTTAACATTATAACATTAGAGTTAGAAATTATATACTTACGTAGAACCTACGCACCTCGCGGAATCCGCAATCCACCGCAGTTATTTACCTCATTATGCTTGCATAATTAAAAGCTATTTTTACGCTTTTTTTATTTATCATATTTCATGTAAATGTATTTAATTTAAGTTTAATAAGTGCCTAATTGATTCTACCTGGTATTTATTGATTTGACTAATTATTTAAATCATATTTATTTATTTATTTATTTATTATTATATAACGGGCACAAGGCCAAAAAATGCAATATTATATTTTACATACATTTGAAAAATAATACATGGTAACAGAAAGTAATTACAAATATCGATTAATATAACTTAAGTAACACAACAATTTGATGACATAAAGTAATTATTAATTAACAAAACACATAATGAATATTCTGTATTATAAACTAAATAAGGTAGGGTGCTCATTGGCCAAACGCATCGTTCAATCAATTGGGTTGTTCTTACCATAGTTAGTATGATGGAAAGGAATTACAAAAGGGAAACTTGATCTAGATGAACGAGGGGGAACTCTATAGTTAACTTGGAGGAGTTAGGAGGGAGTATCAATATAACCATTAATTAGCTTACTCAAAAACTTCAGATTAGCTGTCATACATCTATTAATCAAGGAAATCAATCCAAGATTTCTAGAGACAGGAAGGTAATCATGCTTAATATGCTGTATTCCTAAAATATTGGCGGCAGATGATAAGAAACGCCTCTAG
>NW_021771257.1:17465-18432 GCF_005508785.2 Acyrthosiphon pisum | reverse complement strand
AGGTCAGAACAGAAAATTACACCCAGATCTTTTATAGTAGTGACCATATCTATACTCGAAACCATTTATTGAGTATGCGTTTACTATAGTGAACGACTCCTAGTAAAATACATAGACTTGCATTTGTCAATGTTAAATTGTAACCCAATAGATTTGAACCACAACACAAGAGTATTCAACTCGTCTTGAAGAGATAAACAGTCAGCAAATGAATCAATTCTTCTAAAAATGTTTAAATCATCTGCAAACATAAGGAATCTACTATCAGGAATAGCAGATTTTATACCATTAACAAATAGAGAGAAAAGTATAGGATAAATGCCCTCCTTGTGGGACACCGGATTGGACATGAGATACAGTAGACTTCTTATCATACATTTTCACCCATTGTATTCTACCAGACAGGTAGGATTTAAGCCATGAAAGTATTGGTTCACCAAAACCAGTTTTTAATAAAATGATTTGTAATGAGTTATAATATGTAGATACAGTAGAACCCCAACGTATTTTATTTTATTTTATGATAGATTTATACTTTCATCAATAAATTGGTTTCTGACTTAAAGTTATGTTCAACTTTTAGTCGAGACGTTTGTAACCAACACTTTTGAAAAAGGAAGCAAGACACTTCACGTAGTACTGACCTTCTATTCGAGTACTAGTTATCGTGGTCAGTTGTTTGAGAGTATAACAACCTTACATGACTATTAAGACATAAGCTTAGTCGCCAAAAGTATAATTATAGTATAATTTATTATATTATAAGTATTTATAGCTGGTTTTGATATTCACTCGGTTGACGGCCTGACCTTTTTCAAATTAGTTTTAAGTCTACACATACCTAAACACACGGCAATAATTGTAAATTTCACAGATGTATATCAATTATATTTCAACAAACTAATTATAATTATTGATTATTCTATGTTTTTTAAAACTATTGTACCATAATGTAATGATTAATATA
>NW_021771257.1:1967-8437 GCF_005508785.2 Acyrthosiphon pisum | reverse complement strand
CCATCTAGTGTTACTCAAAATTCAAATAAATACCAAACAAAACAATCTTTTACTCAAAATCGTGTAAAAAATAATAGAAATAATATTAAATCGTACAATTTGTCACTATACAAATCATACAACTGAAGAATGTGGCTTCAGAGAAAATCGAATAACATGTCAACTATGCCATAAACTTGGACACGAAGCTCAAAAATGTTGGAAATTTTTTCCACAATCAAAAAACTAATAGTTAGGTCAAACAGTTCTACTGACAAAAATTGTTCCCCTTACATGTCAAAAACAAATCCAACTATTACACATTCAATAAATTATATTCCAAACGCATTATATATAAATGCAAAAATTAATAACAATGATATTCCAATAACAATTGACACAGGCGCAAATATATGTTGCATTAGACATACCCTTGTACCCAAAGATCAAATCATAAACAAAGTAATTAATATGAAATTAACGGGACCCAACAACAAACCATTAATTTTAATTGGGTCCACGGAAATAAAAATAGAAATAAACTCTATTAAATTCAAAATATTAACGCACATTATACAAGACTTATCTTGTGCATTTATAATAGGAAACAATTTCTTATCCAAAAACCATGCCATTATAGACTTCAAAGGAAAAACAATCACTTTAAATAACAATCTCATAATAAAAGCCTATACTAATATCACGGATTCAAAAATTAATTTAATCAAAGAAATCCAATTAAACATTTTTGAACTAAGTAATGACTACTCCATAGCTCACTGCATATCAGCAGACTTAAAAATGAGCCAAGGGATAGCCCTTGACATAAAAAACACTTATGGAGATGTCACAAATATTCTTTCAAAACTAAACACACAAGTAGGAAATGTTTTAGCCACAAAAGTCAATAATAAACTCATTTATCATTTAATAACTAAAGAAAAAAAAACAAAAAAAAAATACTATCAAAAGCCAACAATCGCTACAATAAAAATAGCTCTGGCAAATTTAAAAAAATGCATGATAACAAACAAAAATTTCAATTTATCAATTCCCAAATTAGCCTCTGGCTTAGATAATTGCAATTGGTCAATAATAAAACAACTTATTTATTCAGAATTTCAAAACACTGACTTTGAAATAATAATTTGTCATATAGATAACTCTGAAATATTAAATAATTGGAAAACCAATGAACACGTAAAATTAACTGAGGTTGTCAGAAACCTTAAAGAATATAATACAAAACCAACAAATACAATAATATATAATAATAAAAAAGCATTTGATATATTTAATAGTTATAAACCGGGCGAAAATGTTATCGGCAACGATAACTGCGGCATATACGCATTATGCAACGCACTTAATGATGGGAACTATAAAATAACCAATATTTCCGACATTTTAGAACTTTTAAATTTAAATAAACTCCCAAATTACTGGTTAGCAGATGATGAATTAGCTTCTATTGCTAATCATTATGAATTTGATACTTATATTTATGACTATAATACCAAAAACGGAATCGTTTACGCGAAAGAAAACGCTAGTAGACTCCCGATAGTATTATATAATGTTAACAATAACACGCACTGGATTCCAGGCACAAAATCTATAAAACCATCCACAAAAATACCCATTAAATATTCATATACAAACAATACAATTACTATTCATGACTTAATACAAAAAATGCATAATTTTAAAAATATTAAGGAAATAAACAATGACAAAACAAAAATTATATACAATATAAATAACACAGCTGATAAAAAAATAATACAAGTCAAAGAAGGCATATTAATAGATTTATCACCACAATTAGAATCACCACCACGTAAACAAAAAAAAAAACGTAAATCAAGTAATCAATGTAATCAATATTAATAATCATAACAACTCCATTAGCAATGCCATTAAATATGAATCAATATATAACAAAATTAATGCCATACAATATACAAAAATCATTGAAAGAACTAAACAACATAAGAAATAAAATTCCACAAATAGTTGGAAAAGCTCAATTAAATCAAAAAAAATATATAATGACAAATGTCACAGGATAATAAGCTTTAAACCAGAAGACCAAGTATTAATTAAATTTCCATTTTTACACATAGGCAAATCGCCTAAATTGGCACAAAAATGTTGAGGCCAATTCAAAATTATTAAATAAATTACAGAGTTAAATTATAAAGTAAAATTAATTCTTAATAAAAAACTAACTAAAGACATCTTTCACATTAGAAGAATTAAACCTTATTACCATAGGTAACTTTAAATATATATATATATATAAATAATTAAACCCTATCATCAAATATAATAACAAATAATCATGTATGTATACTAACCAACATTTAATCATTTATAGATCCTACTACAAGATTATATGTTAATATTATAAAAAAAAAATAATAATAATGATAGTTAAAAAAAAAAAAAAATGTATATTTATAAAAATAAGGAAATGTACACTACAGAAAACAAATGGATTATCCTGATCATAATCATGACATCCTCATACAAGGACCTAATGGCATACGAAAACACAACACTTCGAAAACCTTCCAAAGATTACAATTATGAGTACATCTCTATATACCAACCTCCTCGCGAAACAATGATTCGTGGAAAGAAAAATACTAATTCAAAAAATTGTTGTTAGCATCATATTATCGTCTTTCAGAATTTGCATACATCATGGGCAAACGACTAGAGTATACTGCAATAAAATCTGGAGAGATAATTTACCTCCTTAAAAGCAAAGTAGTTAATAAAAAAAAAAAAAAAAATTAACACACTAAAAAAAATTCTCCAATGAACTACCAATAAAACATCAAAACGGAACCTACCATATGGCTCCCAAAAAAACACACATTACAAAACTATGGAACCAAGGTAGACTACCGGAATATTACCACCAGCTTTTTCTACTAAAAGGCTAATGGTTTAAAATCGCACCGACACTCAGAGAGATAAAAATACCTATCAGTCTAAAGCCACCAACTACATGGTACTGGAACTATAAGAGCCCACAAAATCTTATGAGATCGAAGCTGCCCAAAAAGAAATTTTTTCAGACAACCACTAGTCTACACCTATTCAGATCAAGGCCTCAGACTACAAAGCCTCATAGACCAAAACACCATTGGACAAATGGTAGAAAACGAACCACAAAATATGGGGATGGTTTACCACACTTGAAAACCTCGTCTCCGGCCTATTAGGAGTATTTTTTATTACAAAAATAATAATTAATCTATTAAACACGGGACTTAACATCTCATTACTTTGCCAAACATTTGGATGTCTAAAAATGTTAGCTGGTATCTTCACTAACTTAACACAATTTATCATGCATAAACAACATGAAAACCAATTCAAAGAAAATACGAATGACAATAAAACACACAAAGAAGATATCCAACAACAACTTGAACAACGCCAATATGTCATGATTAAACCAAAAAAGAATCTTCCTAAAGACACCATATCCATATAACCATATAACTATTATTGTAAACCATTTAACCATTTATATTATTTTAAACTATTTAACCATTCATATTACTTTAAACTATTTAACCATTTATATCATTTTAAACTATTTAACCATTTATATTACTTTAAACTATTTAACCATATTAATCAAATTATATACCTATTATATTTAATCAATTACAGGTATTCTATAAAAATATTTTATCAAATTATATAACTATCAACCATATGAAATATTTACAAACAAAAATTTCAATATTATATAACTTTTTTCTCAAAAATTAAAAAAAATTGTTTCCAATTTATATCATATTATGAGGGCATAATATCCAAAAAACCGTAGTGGATGTAATGATATCTACGTCATTGCACCAACACAGTTTCATGACTCAATATCATCATAACACTATTAAATACTTCATTACCAGAAAACCACAATAAATATCTGTACCCATGTACCCATTATATTACCCAAAATTATACACAACAGCCATCATATATATTATACAATTAAATTACAAAATAATGTCTAATAAACAATATAATAAATATATGTACCCATGTACCCTGATACTAACCAAAAGGTACAAAAACTATAAATAAGTAATAACTATATATATATATATACATATGTACAAATGTCACTAATCTTACAATATCATATTTTGATTATACCTATATATTTATGCAAAATAAACAACAACAATTTAATATGGAACAACAAGGTACAAAGATCAATACTATAAGTAGAACCCCCATTTTGATACTCAGATCACTCTGCTCACATCATTCAACACTGCCTCATACAGTTTTTCATACGCACCGTCTTAACTCGCTATACTCATAAAGTGCTTATTAACTTAAAACATACTTATTTCAGATCTTATAAAATCTTGTTGTGAATTATTAAAGTAACTTATATTCAACCACAAATCCTACTTACATTATTTCAACAATACTAATATCGTCAACACACATTTCAAATTCCATCATTATTCAGGTCAAGAAATACCAACCAGGTAATAAGTCATACTAAAAAATACTTACATAATTTCCATGGTAAAATCATCATCAACGACAAAGTTAGTTAAGACACGCAGACTCAGGTGCATCATAAATCATCATATCCTTCGTTTATAAATCCCCATACTCACGATCCCAATCAATCGTAATAATTATATGCTTTAGTTTATAATAAAAGATAGGATAAAGAAAGTCGACATTCATAATCCCTTTAATTATTATTTATTAAAATAGCCAGCTATACCAACTCAGCTAATATATTATTATAAGGTGAAGTTTTATCAATAGCAACGCGCATGCTTATTTTTAAATCATCACAAAGTGGCGCCTAACAATAGTGACTCTCATTTATAAAAAGATTTAAATAAACTTAGGGATCTCACTAAAATAATCCTGATCAGATTATTTTTATTAATTTTTTCTTCATAAATTAAATTAAATACGTAATTTATACTTAGCTAACAAAAATATACCCAATTTTTTAACAACCAAAGAACGTTGCTTAAATTAAATTAAATACATAGTTCATACTTAACTAACAAATAATCTTTTAACAACCAAAGAACGTTGATTAAAATTAAAAAATTAAAAATTATAGTTCAGATTTACTAACAAAAATATACCCAATTTTTTAACAACCAAAGAACGTTGCTTAAATTAAATTAAATACATAGTTCATATTTAACTAACAAATAATCTTTTAACAACCAAAGAACGTTGATTAAAATTAAAAAATTAAAAATTATAGTTCAGATTTACTAACAAAAATATACCCAATTTTTTAACAACCAAAGAACGTTGCTTAAATTAAATTAAATACATAGTTCATATTTAACTAACAAATAATCTTTTAACAACCAAAGAACGTTGATTAAAATTAAAAAATTAAAAATTATAGTTCAGATTTACTAACAAAAATATACCCAATTTTTTAACAACCAAAGAACGTTGCTTAAATTAAATTAAATACATAGTTCATATTTAACTAACAAATAATCTTTTAACAACCAAAGAACGTTGATTAAAATTAAAAAATTAAAAATTATAGTTCAGATTTACTAACAAAAATATACCCAATTTTTTAACAACCAAAGAACGTTGCTTAAATTAAATTAAATACATAGTTCATATTTAACTAACAAATAATCTTTTAACAACCAAAGAACGTTGATTAAAATTAAAAAATTAAAAATTATAGTTCAGATTTACTAACAAAAATATACCCAATTTTTTAACAACCAAAGAACGTTGCTTAAATTAAATTAAATACATAGTTCACATTTAACTAACAAATAATCTTTTAACAACCAAAGAACGTTGATTAAAATTAAAAACTTAAAAATTTTAGTCCAGATTTACTAACAAAAATATACCCAATTTTTTAACAACCAAAGAACGTTGCTTAAATTAAATTAAATACATAGTTCATATTTAACTAACAAATAATCTTTTAACAACCAAAGAACGTTGATTAAAATTAAAAACTTAAAAATTATAGTCCAGATTTACTAACAAAAATATAACCTTTTCTTTAAACAACCAAAGAACGTTGCTTAATTTAAAAATAAAAAAAAAATAATTCATAATTAATTAACAAAATTTTTTTTTGAAATAATAGTCCATGCCCAACAAAACTAAAAATCCATAAAAATAAATGCCTAACAATAGTTCAACAAATGAGGACTTAAATAACCCAGAAAACACAGTTTGTATTTTATTAGCAACCGGAGTTAATAAATTAAATAAACCAGAGTTAATTTCTGAATTAAATAAAAGAGGCCTAATAGACTCAGGTATTGTCCCTGAATTAAAAACTAGACTACTAAAATATCTCAACGGAGAATCCTTACCTACTGATTTCTCCGCTTTTGAAGAACATAATTTTGCTCCAATCATTAACGTCGGTAAAATAAATAGAATGGAGAGTAAAAAACCATATTTCGACCCAGGTAGATTCG
>NW_021771257.1:0-1864 GCF_005508785.2 Acyrthosiphon pisum | reverse complement strand
TATGTACCCATGTACCCTGATACTAACCAAAAGGTACAAAAACTATAAATAAGTAATAACTATATATATATATATACATATGTACAAATGTCACTAATCTTACAATATCATATTTTGATTATACCTATATATTTATGCAAAATAAACAACAACAATTTAATATGGAACAACAAGGTACAAAGATCAATACTATAAGTAGAACCCCCATTTTGATACTCAGATCACTCTGCTCACATCATTCAACACTGCCTCATACAGTTTTTCATACGCACCGTCTTAACTCGCTATACTCATAAAGTGCTTATTAACTTAAAACATACTTATTTCAGATCTTATAAAATCTTGTTGTGAATTATTAAAGTAACTTATATTCAACCACAAATCCTACTTACATTATTTCAACAATACCAATATCGTCAACACACATTTCAAATTCCATCATTATTCAGGTCAAGAAATACCAACCAGGTAATAAGTCATACTAAAAAATACTTACATAATTTCCATGGTAAAATCATCATCAACGACAAAGTTAGTTAAGACACGCAGACTCAGGTGCATCATAAATCATCATATCCTTCGTTTATAAATCCCCATACTCACGATCCCAATCAATCGTAATAATTATATGCTTTAGTTTATAATAAAAGATAGGATAAAGAAAGTCGACATTCATAATCCCTTTAATTATTATTTATTAAAATAGCTAGCTATACCAACTCAGCTAATATATTATTATAAGGTGAAGTTTTATCAATAACAACGTACACGCTTATTTTTAAATCATCACAAATACTAACCAATTTATTACTATTCGTCAAATATTCGATATTTATTCATAAAAATGTATAAAATTGTTTTCAGCATGTTATTAGGCAGTTATTAAAAAAAGTTTATTAACTAGTGTCCATATTCATAGTCAATTTATGTATCACACAAGGAATAGGTTTAACATGTCTTATGTGACACATACTTATCACTAGAGCGCGGATTCCTATGCAATTGCATATTTTTTTCCTTTTAATATTTTTGGATTTTTGTCAGTTATCTCCACGAATCATCATAATTTGAAGGTAATGGTGAAATTTTTTTTTGCATATTTAAAGGTTATTGCATATTTTTGCATATTTTGGCAAAATTCAAAATTTATTGCATATTGAAGCGAAAATTTAAAAAAAATGTATAAAATAATATTTTGTCAGGTAGAAATTAAAACTAAATTTTATAGTCACTAAATAATAATTTATACATATTATATTTATTTATAACATTATAAGATAAATAAATAATCGATTACGACATAAACTTAATCGCTTTTGCTGTGTCAGTCGGTTATCGACATACCACTGAGCACTCAGTTACATCGTTTGTCGTTGTCTGTAAATAGTGAATATGCCGAAACTTGAAATGCATATGATTATTCATTTTAATAATAAATTAAGTTGTTAAGAAAATTTCCTAAATTTTTTTTTTTATAGGCGTTAAAGTTATTAATATTATACGTTTTGTTGTACATTTTAAATGAATAAAAAATTCTTGCATATTTTTTACATATTTTTATTTTTTTGACTGCATATTTTTACATATTTTCATGATTTTGACTGCATATTTTTTGCATATTCTCATGATTTTTACTGCATATTATATGGCATATTTCGATACTTTTAAGTGCATAAAAATCCGCGCTCTACTTATCACTATGTATACGGGCATAGGGAGTTAGTGCACCTCTGTAAATGGATCACTTTGTCAAATATTTTAATGTTTATTAACTACAACCTATTATTTGTCCCCTTTTGGATTTAACTTTTTCTCTCGGTTTTGCCATTAATACGCATTATTACTCACGTGCGTGTGTCTCGTG
>NW_021771256.1:1769-1903 GCF_005508785.2 Acyrthosiphon pisum | reverse complement strand
GCTCAGATTCTGCTCGGACGTGATCGAAGTCAGCTGGGGGGCGCATGCGGAGCCTGGCAATGCGGGCCACCATTCTGACCTTCCGTCGTTTCGCCCTCACGCACTCCGCGCGTAACGAATTAATCTCCCCGTTC
>NW_021771256.1:0-1669 GCF_005508785.2 Acyrthosiphon pisum | reverse complement strand
CACCAGTGCACTGGGGTCTTCCCCGCTCTAGGAGCTCGTCGGGGGGGTAGTGCGTAATCGCATGCAGCCGTTACCCTTGCGCGCAAGTTTACGGCTTCTGAATCGGCGTCGAGTCTATCTTGGCCGATGCCTTGCTCAAGCCACTCGGAAAGCAGCATTCCAGTGAGGAAGGAATCGCTGTCAATTCCCCCAGAGGTTTCCCAGCCACAGAAGGTATTGGAGGCAGCAGGGGAAGGACTTTCTCTGTTTCGCGCTAGGGAGTAGCGGATATAGTGGTGGTCACTATAATTGAACACTCCCTGGTTGGTTCTAACCTTGGCCACCCGCACTATCTTATCTGTGCCCGGATACACCTCGATCACTCTACCTAAAGGCCAGGTAAGAGGGGGGGTGTCGCTAACCTTTACTACCACCATATTACCAACTTCGACGTTGTTGCTATCTTTGGTCCACTTTCCACGAACTTGGAGAGTGTTCAGATATTTGAGACCAACGTCACCAAAAGAACTGGAAAGACTGCTGGAGGAGCTTCCAGCGAGTCTGCAGTCCAGTTTGTGCACTGGTACTCATAGGATCTGGAATCGAAATCAGAGGATAACCAACCAAAAAATGACCGGGTGTTAAGCATTCCAAGTCATTTGGATCAGATGATGCTGGTACTAGAGGACGCGAATTCAAGGCAGCCTCTACCCGACACAACACCGTTGTGAACTCCTCTAACGTCCAAACTTGGGAATTCATGGCTCGAAGAAGCAATGACTTAGCCGATTTCACGGCGGCTTCCCAAATTCCTCCAAAATGGGGAGCACCAGGAGGATTAAAATGCCATTCGCAAGCAATATGACCAGATAACTGATCCCTATTATCCGGATGATTGACTAATTGACGCAGCTGCCTCGCTGCACCGACAAAATTGGTACCACAATCCGAATAAATCGACGACGGCAGACCACGACGAGCCACGAATCTATCTAACGTTAATCGGAAGGCTTCGGTCGAAAGGGCCGATACTGGTTCCAAGTGCACCGCTTTGGTGGTCATGCAGACGAATACAGCAATTTATACCTTTACGATACGGGCCTTTCGCAGGCTAAGTTCCTTCATTTGCAAGGGACCTGCGTAATCTATCCCAACTACGGAAAACGGGTGAGCTTCTTGGACGCGAAACCTAGGCAGATCAGCCATC
Organism: Acyrthosiphon pisum; assembly: GCF_005508785.2. NCBI lineage: Eukaryota > Metazoa > Arthropoda > Insecta > Hemiptera > Aphididae > Acyrthosiphon > Acyrthosiphon pisum. Next base: position 483 of record NW_021771256.1, on the reverse strand, counting down.
ATTGGTTGAGGGTTTACGGACTTGATCCTAGCACATATTATGCATCTGCGAATCACCCGATGGACCACAAGGCGAATGCCGACGACCCAGAACCGCCTCTGAACAAGAGCGATTAGTAACCTCGGACCGGCATGGCACGCGTAGCTATGCCAATGGCGAGTAACGAGCACTGCCAAGTGAGCTTCCTTCGGTATCAGTATCGGATGCCTCCGACGTTCCGACCAATTTGTGTTTTGAAGGCGACTTCCTACACGAACTACCCCGTGTGAGTCCAAGAACGGAGAAAGACGAGCAATCCCTTTACGCTGAACTTCCTCACCACGTTTTAAATTGCAGATGACGTCACGAAAAAGGTAGCTCTGGGCTCTTTTCACGACCGTGATTAAAGCAGCGTATAGCTCGGACTGCTTCAAGAATCCGGTCTCGACATCTGTCTTACGACACCTCGATACGAAACGGCGAAGTTGAGCTACTACCCGGATC
>NW_021771255.1:4372-7438 GCF_005508785.2 Acyrthosiphon pisum | reverse complement strand
ATTACAATAATTTATCAACAAATAACTAACTAGTTAGCTGGTATTCAATAAAACCAAACATGTACCTAGGTATTTAAGTATAAAAATATAACTTACTAATTTAAATCCTAATGGTGCTTTATAGTTTGTCCATTTTTTTATGATTTCATCAGTGGAAGATGTTTTCTGTATGTCATTCAGTCTGAATTTAGTCGTTGCTCTCCATAAATTTTGTAAATCAGGAAATGTGATGTCAGTATCATAGAATATTTGATCCAAAATATGTTGAATATCTGACTCGCATTCTGAAAATACAAAAAAAAATTGTTAATTTTAATAAAAAATTCACGTAATCACATAATTTTAAAAATCCCACCAAACTGTCTTAAAGTTTTTGTTTGTTTTTCAGTTGTAGCTCTTTTATTATTATCAACTAAACCACTAGATTTAAGGAGCCTCATCGAGCTATAAAATTTGGCATATAACTTTCCCTTAGGATTTTTATGAATACCTCCTTTCATGAAATATGTATCCTAAAATATAATTTTGCATAAATATTATATTAAAATGTAGGTAATAGCTTAAGGGAATATTGTAAACATATATGAGAATAATACCTTTAACTAGGTATTTATTTTTTATACAAGAATTCTATATTTTTTACTAACTAAACAAATTGTATTTTTATTTACTTTAACTTCTGTATTAAACAAAGCTTCTATCTGAGTAGCAATACTTTCTGCAAGACTAACTGTCATTGATATCTTCAGAGTTATAACATGATTAATTATTACATCCACTAGCATTGTGCGAATTGAATCGTTCAATTTATTATTTGATTTAAAGTAATTTATAATCATAGTGCCTTGAGTAGAAGAATTTAAAACCTCACTTAAATCAAAGCTCTTAAATGGTTTCTGTATAATATTCTGGATAATAGGTTCATTTAATTCTATGCTACTCAATTTCTTATGATGCTTTGCACTATCCAGATCCAACGGTAAGACTTGATTTTTTTTTTGCCATTTTTCTAATTCATGAGTAAAAATTACTTTTGTTCCTACTGGAAAGGCCATTAACAATTCATTGGCATGCTCAAATCTCATAATTTTTAAAACTTTGATATTCACTAACTGATCTAAATATTTGAACAACATAACACATTATAATATTATATAATTATTTAAATATAATTAAAACTATATATTTACCTATACATGTTTGGTATAAAATTTCTAATTCCCACTCTTTTAATAATAGTTTTAAAGATTCATCATCATTTAAATTATTGTGTTGTATACTTGACGTTGGAATTAAACCCTGCAAGGATAATAAATATATTATTATAATATGATAGTTACTTAATCCATAATTTATTCAAACTACATTGGTTAGGTACATCTATTTTTTTTTTATTTAATATTTAAAATCTATACTTACACTTAAATTTCCACTATAGCTATTGGGATTTTCACCGCGGTAATCATTTTTAAATAATTCGGTACTAAATGATGAAAGTTCGACTAAAGTACTTTCATTAAGCTCCATTTTTTAAAATAATAAGTACATCTATTGGTAACCAGCAAGAAATATCAATAAAAATCTGTAAAATACTTAATTACATAACATATAATTAATATTTACATATTTAGTTCTGTTTTTATATACATAAAATATTTTAAATATTGATACTAAAAATAGGTTTGTTTCAATATTTTTAATTAGTATAATTGTATGAGTATATAGTATATGAAGTAGGTATTATAGTATTGGTTTATATTAATGACTAGTTTCGATTTCAAAAATCATCAGGTAGTACTAAGTAAAAATATAAATCAAGACACCAGGCTGTATTATGTATTAGCCATTTGGTAGGTATATATTTTGACATTGTTCTACCTAAAGATGATGGTTTTTGATATGAAACCGGGTGTTAATCCTTACCAAATCTTTAAACTTTATGTTATATTTTATTTTATTAATAACATTTTCTATTTATTTATTTATACATATATTAACAGTTTTGTTTTTTAGTAATTTAAGAAATTTAAATATTCAAAAAAATTCTTTTAATCGGACCATTAATTGTCCAGAAGAAATTTCTGTAACACTTATCGGCGGCCCGTTGAATTCATTAATATTATAAATACAATTATGATTTACTATTGTTTTTTTATCATCTACCTCAAAAGATTCAAAGTGAGAATGAAAATGTAGAAGTTTAATTTGTTTAGCTAGTATATAAATACTTTCATTTGTTTCATTTACTATTAGTTCAACAATTTCAAATAAAAACATTTCATTTATAAATTTTGTTAAAAAGTATCCTGTTTTGTATATAGTTCCTTTATATTCAATTTTATTATAACAATTAATTTGTGTTGCCACAATAGAAAGTTTTTCACATATATATTCTAGGCTAGAGCTACATATTTTATGTTTTTGTTCTAGCGAATATTTTTTAACTACTTCTTGCAGTAGAAAATTGGCAAATTTTATTTGAGATTTTTTGGCAAGTGTTAATGTTATATTTTTTCTTGAAGAAGTAGTGCGAGCATAGATTTTTAATTCTCTATGTTTGGCTTCAAATCGAAAGCACCAAAAATGTCTAGGAGGGCCTGAATATTGAATAACTGTAGGGTAATGTACTAGAAAATGGTGCTTTGGTTTTAATGTATCATTAAATAGAGAAATATATAAAGAATTATGTTGTTTAATTAATTGTTTCAGAAGTGTTAATGTACTTTGATTGAATGTATAAGATTAAAGAATATCAATTAATTTAATTAATGTTAAAACAAATTGCCAAACTTCATCACCTTCTACTATCAAATCTCCAATTATTAAGGGAAAGAAATGTATAAAGGTCATTACTTCCCTAGCTGACATTTTTAAGCGATTTTTATCAAAATGGTTATGAGTTATGGGTGGGGAGGTGTTTCCCACTTCAAACTTTCCATAGTTAAAATTGTTTTTCCTGTTATTTAAAGTGTCTAATGAAAATAATTTTAGAGTGAAAATATAATATTTAATAACATGACAAATATCGTAGTGACATATTCCTTCGAAAACATCATGCATAAGATC
>NW_021771255.1:0-4272 GCF_005508785.2 Acyrthosiphon pisum | reverse complement strand
AACACAAAAATTATTTGTGACATGAAATCCTGCTATTTTGTTTAAAATAGATTCTTTATAAATTCCAGTTTTACTAAAATCATTTTTTATTATATCTTCGTTGTAATTATCAATATTGCGCATTCTAGTACCATCTTCTTCACAAAGTTCTCTCATTATAGATTTTTCAACTTTACAGAAACGACAATAAAAATTTGATGAAAATGACCGACTAAATTCTTGAATGCTATTTAACCCTAAATTATCTCCAAGAACTAGCCCAAGTAAAAAATATACTTTAAAATCACCATTTTTTGTGGATATGACTATTCCATCTTTTTCCAAAATATTTATATCATTAATTAAGTTATTTAAACATAAATCATTTCCAAATTGTTTAAAGTCTGTTGATTTTATTAATGCAGCTACAAATATATTCATTAATTTTGAATTATTTTCATTAAGAGGAAAACTGTAGTATATTGCAGAAATAGTCTGAACAGGGCATGTGATCCTAAAGGATTATTTATCTCTACATCATCAATGTATAAAAAAAAAAGGAAATACTATTTTTCCTTCATACATTGAGGTTTTTTTTCTCCAAAGATCTCCCTGAACAAAATTCGAAATATTTTCATTATTGCTTTTTAAACTCATTAATCTATTATAATTAGTTTCAAAATTATCACCGTGTTCAAAAAACTGTTTAAATTGAAATTTTAAATCTAATAATGCTCCTTTATTAAATTTTTCATTATAAGTTACTATACCGTCATGTTGAACAGTAGATAATTCATTATTTATAGTAAATTGTCGAATATTTGATTTGTAATTATTTTCTTTTAACCAATTATTTAAACCATACTCAGTTGCACAATATTTAAAAGGATCTAATACTAGATATTTAAAACGATGCATGTTATATAATAATGAAGGTTCTTCAGTTTTTTTTACAATTAATTGTTCAAATATTGATATTATAGGGTTCAAAATATTATTTTTTACTCCGGTTTGAATAATCGCTATGTCAGAGTTGTTAAAATTATTATTGCTGTAAAGACTTAAAATGAATTTTGCAGTTGACTTGTATAAATCATTTACTACATCATCAAAATTAAAAGGAAGTTCTGCAGATTCCAATGTTGTGCCTGGTTCTTTGTCATTCATAATTTCAATAAAACTACCACTAGCAATATAATTGGAAGTACTTTGTTCTACCATGTTTATATTTTGTGTTTCTGAAGGTTGGGCATAATTTTGAGAGTAACATATTATATGTTTTCTTTCTACATGTCTTTTAAAAGAAGCTAAACATTGGAAAGCCTGAAAACACGAGTCTTCACAACATTCGTAGGAGCTATTGGGTTTTAGCATGTGAATAATTTTAAAATGAACTACTAAAGATTGAAAATCTTTCACGGACAACTTACAAATATAACAAATCATGTTTACTCACTTACCTGAGAAGATGGAAGTATTTACTAGGTCCTTATCAGCATTTAGTACACTTATATAATTTATAAAACACAGCACTGAACACAACTCACAAGTATGAAAATAAGAAAATAGGTACACCATTGACCATTCAATACAGCGGGCAGCAACACAATGATTTTAAATAACAAATAGCAGGTTTTGGCGTTTTGCTACTATCAGACATGATACCACTGATAATAAATGTTGTTAATTTAACGATGGCATCGTAATGCGGGGGAAACCCACTATCCATACAAATAATTACAACATAATATCTGAAAATAAACACAGTAAAAACAATAACAAATTGCCATACCTCCACTGGCTCCAGAGGTGGAGCGACCGGCACAACATCCGGAAGCAGGCGTGATGGCTGGTAAAAACAATTAATTATAATTTATAAAACATAATGATCCTAGTCGTAGCGAACGAGTAGAATGGTGCAAAGGGAAGCTAGTGGACGGAGGTACCTCTAATTAATACTTATCGTGTCTTACAAATCTGTAGGTAATGGCACTAACTTCACAACTGGTCTAGTGAACACTCCCTTTTTTTTTTTTTTTTTACAGTATCGCAGGAGGCCGGAAATACCTGGTGGGGCAATTCGCCAGCTCCCCTGCATCGTTTATTATGTACAATATATAATAATGTTACAATTACAATACAATTACATTTTACAAATGTGGAGGGCCTCTAACCCTCCCGTGAAAATTGGCCTTCGGCCCACAAATAAAGAAAACTTAACTAGTTGTTTAAATTACCGTGGCTTGTTCACGCTGTCTCTCTCGTTCCTCCTTCTCTCTGGTGGACAGGATGGTGTGTACGAGTTTGGCCACTGCAGCCCAGTGGCTCCTCGATTTCAGCATCACTGTGATGGCGGTTTCTGCAGTGAATTCGACTGACAGTTCGGCTTCCAGCTCAGTCCGTGCACGCCACCACCTGTCGCAATTGAATACCGCATGCTCGGCGTTGTCTAGAGGGTCATTGCAGTCGACACAGTGCGGCTGCTCTACTTTCCGGATCCTGCAGAGGTAAGACCCGAAGCAACCATGACCGGAGAGAAATTGGGTCAAATGGAAATCGACCAGGCCGAATCCTCTCGAACACCATGTCGCCAAGTCGGGGATGAGTCTCCTCGTCCAGCTTCCGGGGTCATTCGTCTTCACTGCATCCCATCTCGCCTGCCATTTTGCGATAGTTGCTTTTCTGGTTTCTTCTTTGGTTGCAACAATTCGCCCACCTCGCCTTGCTAGGAACTCGGTCTCCCGTTCTCTAGCCAATAGGTCAGCTGGTGGTGTAGACGCCAGCACGTTCACCGCTGCGCCTGAAACCGTTATATAGGCACAGGTGCGGCGGAGAAGTATCTTCCGTTGAGTTTGGTTAAGCAGTTTCGCATTGCCAGGGATCAGGTCGAGGGTATGTGCCCAAGACGGTGCGCCGTATAACAGCACTGAGTGGACGACCGAAGACAGCAAACGGCGCCTGTCCTCCCGCGGACCGCCCACGTTCGGCATGATCCTTGACAACTGCGTGGCGATCATTTCCGCCTTTGCCGATGCCGCCTTCAAGTGTTCCTTAAAGAACAGGGAACTGTCAATGATTATACCGAGGTATGTCATTTTTTTCGTAATTGGTATTGTCTTCCCATCGATCTTGATTATTGGTGTCTCATACTTGTACTTCCCAGTGAATAGTACAGCCTCTGTCTTGTCCGCTGCAATCTGCAGGCTGAGGTTTGCGATGCGGCCCACTACAAGCTGCAGAGCATTGTTAGCCAGTGTTTCCAACTGGGCAATAGTCTTGGCCGAGATCATCAACATTGTGTCATCCGCGAAGCCAAGCAACTTCGCTCCCTGGGGTAGAGGCAATCTGAGGACATCGTCGAACGTAGCATTCCAGAGGAGGGGACCAACGACGGATCCCTGAGGTACGCCTCCAGAGATTTCGACCTCCATGCTTCCGCAGCTGGTGGAAACCGTTCCAGCCCTGCTCGTGAAGTAAGACTGGAACATTCGGCACAAGTAGGAAGGGACGTTCCAGCTCGCCAACGCTGCCATTATATCCGGCCATTTGATGGTGTTAAATGCATTCTTTATATCGAGGCTGATCGCTAGGCAAAAGTTTCCATCGTTACTTCGTGAACGATGGCAAAGTGTAGTGTGCGCACCACGTCATCAGTTGACAGTTTTTTCCGGAAGCCGTACTGGTTCGGCGACAGGCTGCCCATCGAGGTAATGTGGTCATCCAGTCTGCGTGTCAGAAGGAACTCCAACATCTTCCCCACGTCATTCAGGAGACAGAGCGGGCGATAGGATGACGGGACACCCTCAGGTTTGATGCCCTTCCTTAGGAGAACAATCCGGGAAGATTTCCACTCCAGCGGGAAGGTTCCTTGGTGGAGGCATTTGTTGAAAAGTTCCACTAGGATGCGCTGGTCGACTTTGTGTACTGCCGCTAGGATTCTGCTGTTGATCCAGTCAGGCCCTGGTGCCTTATTCTTGCTACGTGCCCTTTCGACTGCCACATTAACCTCGTCCGTGGAGAAAGGGACTGGGGGTTCAGAGGTGGGCAGGTCCCTATAACTGCTGGTTGGGTTTGTTGGGAACAGCGTTCCGATAACATTTCCCAGTGTCTGCATCTCCATAGAGGCTGTCGCTGGAGGTCCCCTCAACTTCCTCATTACCAGTTTGTAAGGTTTTCCAAACGGGTCGGCGTCTACTGAGGAGATGAGCTCCTTCCAGCATCTCTTCTTGCTCTGCAGTATAGCCAGTTTTAGCTGTCTCTTGGCTTCGCGGAACTCGTCGCTGGTCCTGGTGT
>NW_021771254.1:268-483 GCF_005508785.2 Acyrthosiphon pisum | reverse complement strand
TCCAAACATTGTATGTCACACATAATACAGAGCTGCTTTTAGTTTTTCAATTAGGTATAGGACTGAAAACAATTAATGCAAGTATAAAAATGTCTGTTTTTTTCTATTTAACAACTGATATTACTATAAAATATATTAAGGATTAAATTTTCTCATTTATTTCAACAACTTACTTTCACTAATATCAGGTGTATTCTTTAGCTGCTCAAACAACG
>NW_021771254.1:0-168 GCF_005508785.2 Acyrthosiphon pisum | reverse complement strand
CCCGGCTTGAAGGATCCTTAATTTTATCTTCAAATATTTTGAGACATTTTTCAGATTTTTCACCAAATGAGGAAATGAAATCACTGCAGTCCGGGTATAATGTATTAAAATCAATATCAATCTAAAATTAAACATATGTTAAACATAAGTTCATTAACAAAATTTATA